>NC_142843.1:22123712-22275227 GCF_061612785.1 Hesperophylax consimilis | reverse complement strand
AATATGTCTCCTAGACGATAAGTATATTACGTATTTGTAAAAAGCATTAATTTTGTAGCTATTCATAATTTACAATAAAAAATGCATAAATTTGTTTTTGACAACATTAATTTTATTTCAACTCTACCGGTTTCGGAAGAACCCTTTCTTAGTAAAAAGTAATCCACGATACATAAATATGTATATAATATATGCAAAAAACTTTAGGTGTATGATGGAGATGTGGATAAAATGGAAGGGGTAATTACGGGATTTACAGGAAGAACAGAGCGGTTAATTGGAAATATATCTAATGATTGAAGACAATATTAGCGATTTCCAAACGAAAATCTGAAACAGAAAAATCAGGAAAGGATACGGTCACATCTAGGACATATATATATATATATATATAATCGGACTTCACGATAGATTAATTTGGTTTTTCATTTTACTAGATTTATTATTTAGGGATGTTTTGATTTCGAGTGCTTCTAAATTATCCAATTTTTTGCCTTTATTATCACGGTGAAGAATTTTAACCCCTATGTCCTTATTAAAAGTATGATCGGTGGAAATGAGATGATTTACAAACTCTGAAAAATTATTGTTATTTAAACATCTTAAATATTCCGTGATTCTAATATTTATATTTCTAGTTTTCTTTCCCATGAACGATGGATAATTATTACAACATAGTTAGTAAATGCCTGAGTGGCTAAATTTATGATCTCTATCTTTAGTATTTTCAAGTAATTTTCCCAATTTGTTATCAGTATAGAACGCGGGTTTAATGTGCGCAGAAAAGTTTTTTGTACCAAGTGAAGAAAAGTTGGATATATGTGAGATTCTACGCTATTAAAATGGATTTATGATCGTAATACTTTGTATTGTAGATTACTTTTTAATATTCTCCTGATGAATTAAGGGTTCTTCCAAAACTCGTATAGTTTAAATAAAATTTAAGTTATCAAAAACAAATGTATGTATTTTTTATTTTAGATAAGTATATTATTTATAAAGTACAAGTGATAGACTGTCAAGATGGAATGAGGGCGACGAACACAAGTACCGGCTCTTTATACTTCCATTCGCGTCGTATATTCATCTGAGATATACGTTCACTATTATTCTATAGTCACCGATCAATATTCATTACATTTATATAGATCTAATGAATAGCCGAATATCGGTATAACATTTCAGCTTTTGTTTAGAAAATCGAAAGGGTGAATTTATTGAAAAGTGTCCCATATGTGTATGATGTACTATGAATCAACCCACTACCGCTGCGGTTCAGGCGTTCTTCTACTAAAAGGTCCATTATCTACCTGACGACAATAATTCTCTTTGTCGAAAATTGAAACAAAAACGTATTGTTATCACGCATTTAGCTCCATCACGTCAGCTAATAATAGGCGCTTCATCGAGTGAGTTTAGCGCACCCACAATGGCAATGCCTTCCAACATCCGATAAGACCATAAGTCCAATACAAAGTTCATTGACAACTGTATTTCAATAGGTTCCTCAATAATAGAAGCCAGACTAGAGTGACATAATATGATATGAAATAACTAGGGCTAAGCCAAAAAATAACTATATATTCATAAATAAATAATAAATTCAAAGATGAAATCTTGACTTTTTTATAGATATATTTTCAAAAATATTTGTTGAAAATAAAATTTATAGAAAATATATTAATCATTTCACATAATTTTACACATCACACGTGCCGTCATAATAAAGCCATGCTTATTGCTTATGTGTTATTTTGTTCGTAATTTTTTTTATTTATTTATGATATTAATGTTACAGTATTTAGTTAAAGTATTACGTCTATATTTGGGTTTTTTATGAAGTTTTAAATGTTTATTATTATTTATATTTCTGATACTTTCTGGTATTGAATTAGAAAAGATATATACCTTTGGTGAAAATGTTTTTTTTACATTTTGGAATTGGAAGAATTTTCGTTTGTCTGAAGTTTTCTATTATTTTTAAATGTTGCCTGGTATATAATGCATTTCGCTTTCTAACTTTAATTTTTTTAAATATAAGTGCTCATAAATATGTATAACGTGTAAAAGATGTTATGGTATGTTTTTAAGGAGTGTAAGTGTTTGTCGAAGGACCATTAATGTTAGTGTAATTACCACTGCAAATAAGACAATAATATGTTGTATAGATAAGGAAGGACTCACCAATAAGAAAAGGGCACTCGTTTTCTTCTTATCTATCCTCCTCAGGTATTACAACGGTGGCACTGAACACAAAGTGGTTTTGCATGAGACAGTTCATAAATATGTTTCAGCAAGCGGTTAAGCTAAAATAAGGTCGCGCGGGAGCAGTTTATAGAGGAACAGTGCGGGTTATTGTAGGCAACTGATTGCACAATGTACACAGAAAAGTTGCAGGAATAGAGGAAGCTAGGACAAGGAACAACAATATTATCTCAGTACAGTGGTCGCATGTATGTACATATGTTTGCATAAGATGTGTGTGTAAATTAATGTATAATGCGTAATGGCGTAACCAAAGTATGTATATTAGTGTGGGCTGATTTTTTTTTCTTCAGAATTCCATTTGACGCTACTTATAAAAAGTTGTCTTTGTATCTAAAACATCAAAATAATATACTTTAAAAAAATCAAAAAATATCTTAAGGCTCCACTTTGCCTTTAAAGTTGGAGAAAATATGCTAAAAATTAGTGTTATTATCATGTGCATTTATGAAATCTTCTTTAATAAAGTATGTAGCTTTACTGTATATAACTAGAATCTATTATTTTTGTAGTAATACGACACAAAAAGTTCCCACCCGCAGTTCCTGTTTCAAAAAAAAATTATCTCAATTTAAGGTAACAAGCTCCCGACTGTTGGATATTTGTTCTTGTAAATTTAAAGACAATTATTGTACTTGTTCGAAAGCAAGGAAAGTTTCCCTTAAAGAAAAACAGTTTTTGGAAGACCAAAGACGTGAGAGAAAAATGTTCATCGGCAGTGTTGATACACCGACTACGAAACAAATGGAAAAATCTATGAAGAGAAAGAGAAAAGATCTCACTAAAATAAAAGACCAGGTGTGTGAAGAAAAAGAATTTGTAGACAATGTATCATTATCTTCCACTTCAACATCAAAATCATCTTCTCCGATCGCAAAATCAAGTAGGCTACTTAAGACTAATACCACTGCTTTTCCGACGACCAGCAAATCTCCATCTTTTACAGTTCTCTCCAAGATCTGTGACAGGTTCAGGATATCAGATCGAGCTGGTGCAGCAATCGCTTCTGCCGTCTTAAATGATTGCAACATAATAACGCAGGATAATACTAATAAAGTAATAGATAAAAATAGACTGCGTCGCGCACGTCTGCGTACCAGATCTATACTAGGGTGGAACACTTTTGTATGAAAAAATTTTTTTTTTCGAAATTCGAATTGGAATACCAGGGAAAAGTTGCTTTATGTAATTCTAAATAACAGTTCTCAATTTGGAACTTCTAGCTCGACATCTTGAGGTCCCGCCAGAGACTTGAAATTTTATTTTTTAAGGTTTTATAGACGTTTTGTATTAAACATCCTATAAACAAAATAATAAGTAAATATAATATGTTATGCATGAAATGATAAAATAAAAGTAGATTTTAATTAATAAAAACATTTATTTCAAAATTAAACACAGATTAAGAAAGTTATGTTGGTATGAATAAAATCATTTTTTATAGCAAAAAACCATTTTTAGGTTCAAACTTTGGCATGAGTTTTCGAGATGCTAATTTAGATTTTATGAATCCCTCTCGTCTTATCTTGTCGAATGCACTTAGAACTGCTTCTGTCACAACTTTTACAAATCTTTCCACAGCCTGGGTATGACAAGTCAGTCTCATAAACTTCAACAATGTATCTTCTCCATTTTCAATAAGATCTTGTAACTGACCATCGGAAATATTCATCAGTATTGAGGGTTCGTATATATTTTGTTGCCAGTCAATCATGTTTATGTAAGAACATGCATTTAAGTTCACTTTTGGCACCTCAAAAATGCGCGAAACAGATTTTTTATTTACTTGACGAGCCTTTAAAATGCGTCTTGCAGCGAGTTCTCTAATGTGCTTACATGAATCTGTTATCATACTCAACAACAAGTTTTCTGGATGAACGAAGTAACCGTTACAAATTATAACAGGGTCCACTATCACTAACAACTCGTTGGACAAATATCTAGTGCTGTTAATGAGCTTCCATAAATGATTTGAACCATCTTTGGAGGATGAATGTGTTTTGATAGTAAACCAGACAGGAGCGTATGATTATACGACAAACGTTGCTAAAGTCACAAGATTTTGTTGTGGATTTTCTGTAGAAATATACAAATGCAGTATGCGATTAGCTCTTGTCAACCAGCGGGCATGGGGTAGTTTACCTGGGCTTCTCTTTAATAAATCCAGGAGACCAGGATCCATTTATGACAGCAGTACTAATTTCTTGTAAATATTTCTGATCTGTACTGAGATCTGTGGATATTTGTGGAGGTAGTTCACCTTCTATCTTCTCAAAGTTAAACAAACGGCAGCGTCTCGCATATCTTTAATGCTTTACCAATTTGACCTGCAAATGATTTAGGTCCTGCAGTAGGGCCATCCAAATAGGTAAACAAATGCCTCAATGGTAACTCATTGGAGTGTAAGAGACAAATTATCCATTGCAATGGTCGAGATAGTCTGTTTTCCCTGTATTTGTGTTTTTTTCCATCACAGCCAACAGCCATTAAACCATCTAGTGATATCTTTTCAGTCGTTAAAAATCTGTGGATAGCTCTTTCAATATTTCTTGCACTGCCCGATGTTGGAACCCTATACCCAACATAAACAGTACCTGGTTCTTTTATAATCGAAATATGTTCCTGTTGTACAATCACTCTAAGCCTCTTCGATCTTTTTAAAACAGTTTTAGCCGTCTTGTCTTTCCTTCCATCGAAATATAATGAAGAAATTTTTGTTACTCTTTCTTCGGTTAAAATTTGCTCGCATCTCATTCTGCCTTATTGTTCTTAGTTTCATCCTATCTATTATGCCTCATTTCTTGTTTGAGGGTACGTAATCTTCTATTCAGCAATTTTTTACTATGGATAAGATCAGTTCTTCCTAAAGCCATTAGTCAGTTAGTGCGTTGGTCTTCTTAAAACATTTGTTCCTCTTTTGGAACTTTTTTTTCTCTCAAACAAGTACAGCTTACAAATTCTTGACATTTACTTGCAGCTATGTCAAAAATCTTTCTACTCTGTACTCTGAACTCTTCTAACTTTTCTTCCTTAAGTTTCTTCAAAGACTTTTTCAAATTATAACACTTCGAGTGATAACTTTTTAGTAACTGTAAGATTATTTTGTGTGTGACAATTGGAATCGAAGATTTTATCCACAATTCTTTAATTTTCGTTCAAACTACTACGGTAATTTCCAAATGCGTAGGTTTTTTTGTTGTGTTATTCCTTACTTATAAGTCTTGTCTAACCCATTCGTAGAATTTCATCACATTTTCATACGTAGGTAGGATATTCTCTTTCAACTCTGCACTTACACCAAATATCGGACATTTGAAATTTTGTCTTCTAGAAATCAGTTTAATTCACTTAAAAAACGTTTATCAATAAGTACTCGTGAATATAATTGACGCGCGACCTTTCACCTGAGACAATTATCGACAGTAGTTTAAACAAAACACTGCATTTCGTAGATTGTCAGGTGCCGCTCTCCGCTTCGTCCCGCACTTTGCACCTCTGTTACAGCGCCAAAGTAGGTATATTAAAATATAGAAATATTTGATTGCAATAGCTAGTTAACTATATTTGAATATGTTTTTAAATAAAATAAACCTATTTTAATAAATTCTGTACTATTTTCTAGGCCGCGCATATATTTCCCTAAACTGTCGTTTTTGTAAATGTTCGATGTCTTGGCGGGGGCTCTTACCATTGTCTGATATTTTTTTATATTTTTAATTGAGGTAATTGATGGCAATTGGCAACATAATACAACTATTCCAAATCAGAATTAAAAAAAAAAAATTCGTTCCGCCCTAATCTATACTCATGAAATCAAAGATTTGGGATAAAGTAAGTGGATTATTTTTTGATGGTCGAAAGGACAAGACTTTGGTTAATATAAAAAAAGGACAGAAATATTATAAAAGCACAGTACTTGAAGAACACGTATCGTTAATCTTGGAACCAGGATCTCATTTCTTGACCCATATTACCCCTAGGTCAGGCACTGCCGTTAATATAACCAAAGCAATTATAGAATATTTTGCTTGTCAAAACATTTGACTTGACCATTTAAAAGCAATTGGTTGTGATGGTGCAAATGTTAACACGGAAACAACTGGTGGTGTGATTTAAAGGATGGAGAGATACTTAAATCGTCCAGTACAGTGGCTGATCTGTTTTTTTCATTGCAACGAGCTGCTTCTACGCCATTTGATTATTAAGTTGGATGGCACAACTACTGGACCTCGTGCTTTTTCCAGCCCCGTAGGTTCGGCTCTTCATAATTGTCATAATTTGCCGGTTCAATCTTTTTTAAATATTGATGTGGAGTACTCGACCGATGTCCTTCATGCTGATTTAAGCACTGATCAAAAATACTTGCTCGATATTTTCAAAACAGTTTCCAGCTGACGTTGTCATTCTGATATTGCCAGAAGAAACCCAGGAGTGATGTCACATGCACGATGGCTTACTACAGCGAGTCGTATCCTACGACTGTATATTGGATGAGCAACGCCATCAAAAAATCTGGTCAGATTAACCACATTTATCATGAGGGTATATGTTCCCATGTGGTTTGATATAAAACTACATGGGTCGTGCAAAGATGGTGCGAGGCATATTAATAATATGATAAACTATTGGCGCTATCTTCCGGATGAATTAAAAGCCATAATTTATCCCGTAATACAGCGAAATGCTTACTACGCTCATCCGGAAAATTTACTCTTATCAATGATAACCGATGAATCGCCTATCATCAAAGAACTTGGGATAAGACGTTTGTTGAAAGCCAGAGTTTTCCCGGACAGAGCTCCGAACATTTAAAGTACCAACATTGAATTTTAATACACAATGCTATATTGATATGGTATCTTGGCAAGATATGCCGATCACATATCCTCCCATTTTAGAAGGTGTAACAAAACAAGACCTGGAGGATCTTAACCTAACTTCAGAAATCAGTTCCATTTTCATAAAATTAGAGAGATTCCCCTGTCACACACAATCGGTAGAACGCTGTGCGAAGGTTGTAACTGAAGCATCTTCGAAAGTGTGTGGCAAGAAGAACAGGGAAGGCCTTATTACTACCACCTTAATCTCAAGAAAACATATGCCAAAAATTGAAACTAAGCGTGATTTCATACCGGAGTAATTGATTACGTTTATTTCTATACGATATCTGTAATATTTATATGTTAAATTCTTAATGTTAAAACAGCATTTAATACTAAATAAATTATTGTGAAAATTTTAATTATAACTCTTTCATTACCTTATCACTTGGGAATAATTCACAAAAAATGTATTATAATCAATTTTCGATCGCAAAATGGAACCTTAAAATGATAACAGTCAATGAATTTATTTTTATTTTTTATTAACAATAAAGACCTAAGACAACTTTTTATCGGTAGCGCTTATTGAAATAAGTCAAATTTTTTTTCGCCATACAGTGGCGGCCCAGGCTTAATGTATATGATTTAAATAGAATTATTTTTAATATAATTTTTTTGCACTATTTAAGCGGTTCTGTGTGTTATTTTATAAGTTACATCCCATACTATAATGCCTATCTGTATTACATTGCATAGTCATCTTTTTAATAACTTTACCTCCTTCATATATTATTGACTATGTATTTTTTTAATAGATTCTTAACGAAAATTAAATGTTAATACAAAATCATTGTAAATTAAAAAGGTCCCATAAATGTTATTTTATGGAATAATGTACCTCGCCTGAGGCATGAGACTTCTCTACAAGTCTAGCATATGGTACAATTAGCTGAAGCCTGGGTGTCAACAAGGGCGCCAAAAAAATTAGCAATTTATTATATTGCGTTTTTATTTAGTTACCTAGAGACTTCTTGTTAGATATTGATATAATGTAAATACATGATATGTGTTTAACGTTTGGGTATGAAAACGTTATATTATTGCCTATAATATGAAATAAAATCGAATAAAGAGTTGATAATTTCAGAAAAAATGGCGCACTTAATTTGTCTATAGATCTTAGTTATCAAAAGGGTTTTAAGTGACTAAAAAGGACTACATCTTTGAATACCTGATCCACAGTGAGTGATGGTTGAAACCACTTGCAATGATTGGTTGTTAGTTATTAACGTCGAAGGATAAAAACCGCATTAAGCGGAAAAGATAAGTTCCTTATTTCAGTATTTGTCAACTAAATAAACGTCTACTCCTTTATGCTTCTGTTTACGTGATAAACTTATTATTAACATTGAGAATGATATTCCATAACCATTGTAAATAAAGAAATTTTATTTATTTTTATTTCCTATTATCCCTAGCACTATCTTTTATTTTTATTTGTATCCTACCTTATTTTTATTTTTATCTTTATGTTTACAAGATTCACCTACTCCAATTCCTTTCCTGTATGTGATCATGTACATAATATTATATATTCAGTATTGGTTATTTATGAAGGGAAAGAACTATTTTAAAGAATACCTGACATCATTAAATAAGTTCATTTGCTTTATTATTCTTTTTTTTTCATTTCAATTCTGTTTAAAATTTCTTTTTAAAATTTCTTTTTAAAATAATTATTTAATTTATCTTTATTTTCATCGCTTTCTTATTTTCAGTTAAACCTATTTAACATATACCTATTTTACTACTGAATGAATCATGTATTACATTTATATAATTATATGGAAATTTCTATTACCATAATACGGAAATGTGTCTAGTGTGGTAGTCGAAAAGCATGTAAAAAACCTGTATCCTAATATATTTTTATGAATAAAGAAAATTAAAAAAAAAAAAAAAAAAATTGGCGAAAGTATAATTATTAACTTCATTGGGGCAGGCTTTTAATTTTTACTATTTCAGGAAAGGTTATGGAGGACCAAGCTCTGATCAAGATTATGAAACTTTGGGGATCTGATGAGAGGCACGAAATGAAAGACGTGTCGTGAAGGTCACAGTGTTTATTTGAGTCAGATAACCGTGATGAGAGTGGACACAGGACAGATGTAGTAATCTCCAGATGCTGGCTGTGATTGCTGGTCAAGCGCGGGTCAGTGAGTCGACGCCGGGCGCTGGTGACCGGGACTCGTTGACTGTCAGGCACTGGCAAAGAACGTGGGTCTTCAGGTACTCCAGTGCTGACGGGAAGGCCGACGGTACGGTGACCTTGTAGGCGGTTGAGCGGGAACTGCGTAGAGCAGTGAGGATGCTGCGTGTTCTCGTGGTGGCCATGGTGCTTGGACGAAGCGCTGGTCAGAGGCGCTGGAACCAGGGTGCTGTAATCCGTTGTAGCGCTGGCCAGGAACGGTGGCCAAGGCGCTAAGATGGTGTCCTGATGGAGTCCATGGTGTGTACGGGCGAAGCCAGGAGTATTGTCCTTCGCGGGGCGCGGGGCACACCGGTTGTCACTCGCGAGATTTGTCAACTGACGGCAGATTGATTACTGACTGACTGTTCGCTGCGTCGGGCTTATTTATACTGTACGGCCGGCGGCGACAGTAGTTAGGTGGAGTTGCAACTAAATCGAAGACACTCGCTCAGTCTGGGTCTTTCGGAAACTTTCGGCGGCGCGGCAATTATGCATAGGCGATAGGCTCAAACCTTCTGGCGAGTTGTCGTAATGTGCCAGACCGACTTGCAATCGTACTGTCGTAGGTAGGCAAGTAGGTGCTTGTAGACAGGTAGGTTGCTTTTTTTACGATTTTAGATTGGTAGTAATTTGCAAGTAGGTACCTAAATAGGTCGAGCTGTTTATTATTAATGAGACAATTCTGGATTGTTCTCTTGTCGCCACAAAACCTTTGAGTGACATAGATGGTCAATTTGGACGGGCTAAAATAATCCCACTTTCAAGTATTAAAAGTATTATGTAAACGTATCTAGGTTAGGTTTTATTTTTATTTAGGTATGTAATTCACAAAAACGCTGTGGTGGTTGACGGAACACTGAAAAAAGAAACCTTGTTATCTGAGAAATGAAAAGCGCGAAACAAGAAGCAGCAAGAAACGCTAAGTAATAAGTAGTGGAAAGCTAGAAACGCTAAGTGATAAGTAGGAAATAAGAAGCAGGAAGTGAGAAACAAAAAAAGCATATAATAATGGGAAGCTAGAAATGAGAAGCAAGAAACAGCGGGAAACAAAAACAAACAAAGAAAAAGAAATAAACACGGAAAGTTGGAAACGAGAAGAAAACAGAAGCAAAAATAAGCGAAAGGTGAGAAACGAAATCCAAAGCTCGATCGAACCCTGCCCATCCTACATACCAATATCGTCTTATTAGGTTGCCATATATACCGATCAATTAAACTCCAACCACCTTTCCATCCTCAAAGCACGTGTCCCAAGTCCTAATAACTCAGTGCCCTCTGGTGTATCAATCTTATCGTATTGCATTTGAAGTTAACAAAAATCATAGATTCGTAATACGCTTGCAGCCAATAGCAATTAAATTGTTATTGGCTGCAGGCGTTTATCAAGTTGTCTGCTAGAAATTATAAGGAAAGATAGAAGTCCACAGACATAATATAAAATAAATCGATTAAAAAAAATATTCGCTTTTGACTCAACATTAAACATATTATTTGAATTATACAAAAATATATTTTTTATATGACATAGTGTGTTCTATCAAACCTCCTAGATCACAAGGCACTGGATGAAATCAGCCTCCTAACTGGTATGGGAACCTCCAAAAAATGTATTTTTGTTTATTTTTTTTAAACTAACTAAAACATTATAAAATATTTTAATAAGTAAGAATAAATTGAAAAAAAAATAAATTGAAAATTTTTGTAAGTTCCCATACAAGTTAGGAGGCTACTTTGAATGAGTGTCCCGGACTTGTGATCTAGGAGATTTTGGTTCTATATAGTTTACAGAGCGCCAATGATTTCACATAACTGCATTATACAGGACCACCTTACTCACATACAGGATCACCTTCTCAAACCTACCTTTCACACAACATATTATAGTTATAAGTTTGAAATGTATCATATATAAATATAAATAATTATGTGAAACTGTATATTATATATAGAAATAAATAAAAAATAAAAAAATAAGTAAAAATGTCAATTTTTTGAGCAAAATTTAAAAAAATAGCACTTCATTGTTGTATTTATTTCATCTCGATAATTGTATATTAAACGTTTGAATTAAAACGATTTATTTTTCACCACAATATTTATGAATTTTTTTTTCCAATTCATTTTGAAAAGGATCAGAATACGTCCTCGTAATTTATATTAGAGTTGTGCATTGTAAAATAACCAAAACGAAATGAGAAAATATACAAAGTTACATTTGGATACATTTCCCGAGAGGAATCCAGTAGAAAACTACGAAATGTGTATATTTTGTCTAACATTCCTCGCTACTGGCAGAGATAATATTTGATAACATTACACATTTACATAAAATAATGTTCCTAATACACTGGGGAAGAATTAAACGTGCGGTTATTTCCCCGTCTTCAATATTACCTTCTTATTTTATGTTTATTTCTCTTCTTTTAGTTCTCAGTGTTTTCTTGAAATAATTATTATGTTTACTATTTAATTCTATAATGGTATTTATTTCTAAAGGTTAAGGAGAAAGTTTATTCAAACTATTTACGAAAGATTATAATATTTTTAATGTGATTATGATTCCGACCAAGATTAAAATTGTTCTACCGTGAAATTTTATTTTTCCTCGTCAGTTCTTCTCGAAGCGTGAAAATGACATTTGAAAACTATTTTAGGATGAACAGTAAAATGTATTGTTTAAAATCTACCAGAAGTATCAAATTAGTGTCGAGCACGGTTTTGGCAAAATTTGGATGGCGGAAAGTTTTCCTTCAGATAATCCATTTAATTCTTTTGTATCTAACTCAACTGGTTGACGTGATATCTTAATTATTTACTAAACACTCCATGAAATGTGCTAATATTTATTTTAAATGAACTGTATTTAAGAAAAAAAAATTGGTTAGTTTTCTTATCAAAAAATATCTAAAAGATCTTAGAGATATTGTAACTTTTAAGAAAAACAAATTACAATTACGAGATATACAGACATCGGACGAGAAATGCATAGCAAATTAGATTGCCAACGAGAAAAAAAATCATGCACTAAGAAATTCCTGCACCAGGCCGTCCAACATTTTAACAAAATCCCGAATGAAATAACTGGAATTTGAAATATTATTTTGAAAAGGGAATTAAGACAATCCGTCTGCGACAAATATTGAAGTTTTGTTTGTGATTGAATAAACTTACATTTAAAATACTTAAATATACATCATGTTTGCAAAATAATGTTATTTTTTATGTACAGATATATTTATAAATTTATTAGCAACCACGGCGATGTGAGTTAATTTAAGATTAATAAATAAATATCTTAACATAAAAAGTGAACAAAAAATTGTGCTCTCAAATTTAACAAAGGAATACATTAAACATTTATATTAATAACAGATGTAAATGGGGTTCTTTATTGTTTTTACCATGAAAACGCTACAGCGAGAGATATTTTAATTAAGAAAAACACATCTGAAGATATTATATTTCACTTAATTAAAGAATCCAAACGTGGGCTTCGCTGGGTGCTTTACAAGTGCTGAGGCCCCTATTATAGAGTTTTATAAATTAAAATTAATAATGTATACGAAATAAAATAAAACAGTAAAAGCGGCTTTGAAACAAAATGTCAAAATTAAGTAGGTATATACTATTCTAACGTACGGTTGCGTACATGGGTATATTGTGTTTTGTGTATATGTTTTATTTTTAAGTGGAATTTGAATTTTAAGTGTTTGTTCATTAATCCAAATATTAATTTTGTAAGTAAATTTTTTTTTTAATATTGAGTGTAAGATTGTTAAATACCAATTTTATTGCTTGGTATTTATGGTATTTTTAAAAATCATTGCCTCTCCCGGAGTATTCATATTGTGTAAGTACTCTTGTAAAACTTGTCTATTTATGTTGATTTTTGTTAGTTGAAGTTGGAGATTTTGGTCAAAAATGTTCTTTAATAGGGTTTTATTATGCATATTTGGCGTATATCTAGTACGTCAAACATATTGGGTTTGTACCAGTCAATCTATTTTTTTTAATGTTTAATTTTAAGATTGTTTTCTAGGAAACAAACTTATCGAAAATATATCACCAAGCAAGCATTACAAAACTAAGTTACTAATTCAGATGCAAGAATTAAATTACGTTTTTAATAAATAATACAAATACAAAAATAACCTGATCGGAAAGTTCACTGCTAGGGTCAATGTATTTCGTGTTGAAAACTTCCGATGAAAAATACCACTGTCAGAATAAAAAACATGAAAAATCAAATCAAATGACATGTGACATAAATCCGGGGCTACCGAGCTTGTGGCAGTATCTGTTCTGTCACGGAAGGTTTAACATTTACATAATGCTGTATTTAATTATTCTACTTTTTGGAAAGGTCAGGGACCGCCCTTATTTGTATTAAAAAGTTAATGTATAAATAATGTATTACTCCATTTATTAAAACACGAAACTTTGTAAATTGTCGTACGAATATGTTTAAAATATCCGTGTCAAAATGACATGAATTTTATTACAGCGGTCGATCAAACGAAAAGAACGTACAAGAATAACTAAGAAATTATATCACAGTTTTATTATAATATAAACTTTTCAGTGTATCCACTGTACACATATATTTTTTGGGATGGTCCGATGCTCTGTAGGAAACTCGCTTGCACAGCGCGGGTGTAAACTGTGCACCCTAAAGTTTAAGTTTAGACTTACGGAATTCAATATATACAAGGTTTCTGGAGGCAAACTAGAGTAAGTTGGGAGGTAATTCTTCATGAACGTACAAGTAAAAAAGATAAATGACTTTTCGAAGTCCAAAAAATACAAGATCTGTTGTGGATGGTCGAAAAGACCCGATAAATACGTACGCCGGGGGAAGAATTGCAACTTTTTCAATTAGAACCATTAATTAGTAAACCAACGCCTCTGATATAAATAGGTCTCCCCAAGTAGTTAAGTAAATTAGTATCGGTGTCCGGGTTCACGAAGGAGAAGTCCATTCGAGGTGTCGCTGGTGGATGAATCGGTCCACCATTGTAATGGATATATCGGTTTACCATGCGCATCGGTCCACCATTAATTTATATTTTTTTAACAATGATTTACAAGCGTAAAAATAACATCATCCCTAACCATCGGTGAAATAATATTGGGTACCATAAAAATGTTCACAGCTATCCTACCAGAAGTTGCTTAGATTTCATGCTTCCCAAAACTTAACTTACGTGCACACAAAACAGCGGGTTTTATAAAAGATAAAAAAAACTACAAAAAGCCATAAAGGTAGCCACAATTCTGGGCACTTTTTGTAGGAAATGTATTTAAAAAATGTGATTTGCGTCTGAAGATACTTGCTAATATTTTTTTAGTCACTTTAAACAAATTTAAATGTTATTTTTCATACAATGTAGCTGTGTTTCTTAAACTGAATGTTTTGAATATTTTCATTTTGTATTTCATATATTTTTCTTACTAGGGGTATGAAAAAATTTGCAAACATCTAAATAAATATTTAAAAAAAACCACCCACTGTGCGGCGGGCCGGATCGGGAGAGGCCGTATGAAGGAGACGGTCTGACCTCTCCAGCCGGAATAGATTTATACGTGCGTCACTCCTGGACACACTGACCCCCAGATTCCTGCACACCACTCAAACCATTTTCTTTCCCTGAACTTCCTCGCTTTTCTGTCCTTGAAAAGACCCTTCACCTCAAAGATGTGCAGAGTTAAGGTAAAAGAATCATCACATACCACTTTATATGTATTATCTCTATTCACGGAAACTGAAATCAAACAGTAACAAAGAACAAGAGTAAGAGATTGCGCACATGAACATTGTTTCCCGAAAACTTCCTAAACGTTGAATTTCGAAATAACTAATCTTTTACTATAATGTAGAACCTTAAGTTAATACAAGTTAAAACCCGGAAAATATTGTATTTCATTGATCCTTAAGTAAATTATTATTTTTATTACAAACACATTTTGCGTGGATTTACAAAACAAATACGAGTTTAATATTCAGGTAATCTGGTGAAAACATTTGTAGGAATACACGTTTATTTGCTGCTTATCCCGAGTACTAAAATTTCCTGGAAATTTAGTCAATGGTTTCAAAATGGACTTTTAAACTAACTCACAAATGGCAGAGGGTTCGGTTTTCAACCCATTCTTCTAATTTTCTAAGCCATTCATGTCTATTTCAACCACTGATCAGTTCTAGAAGTTTAATATGTACCGATTAATTGATTGAAAATAAACGGTTGTCGCCAATTAAAATAAGAACTTTTCACCCAAAAAAACTAATCTTTTCTTTTTCCATCAAGAAAGAGTGAATTTTACTAAGTAAGGAAAATTTGAGCTTACTTCTGACATACGGAAACCTCAACAAAACACTTCCCTCTGTTTAATTCATTAATTAAAAAAAAAATTTAAAAAATAGCGAAAGAATATATTTTTTAAAAACGAGTACAAAAAATAAATACGATTCTTTTAAAGCGTTAGAATTTTAATCTAAAAAAGTCACTATGAGGTTCACCCGGTCATGAAAGGTTCTAGGGGTTGTAATGGACCTGTTTGGGGTAAAGGAACGTAAAGATTTTTTTTTTATATAAATTAAAATACGTTCAGAGAATAGGGAGAAACGAACAGACTATGGACATCTTTGGGACATCCTAGAAGCTTTATTATAGAAACCTACGTCGGTAATAGGTGTTAACCACGTAATAATTGAAAAGGGGCGCGTTGGGTTTCAACGAATCAGACCATTCCCAAAATCAATTAAATAATTTTTCGCCAATCACGGAGACTAGGGGCGGTCTAAAGACGCGAAACACTCTAGGTTGATTTACTGTTGAGCTAACCTTGGGATCCGGTCTCACGATGCGTGTAAAGGCACTTGGAATTCGACGATAAATTTGCATTCTAAGGCAGAAACGTAGCGATACCCAACCATCGATAACGAAAAAAGGGGGTGACGGTCTGGTGAAAGAAGAGGGTGTTTTAGAATGTTTTGGACCATAAGACATATTACGAGGTGATCCTCATAGAGAGAATTGTTTACGTTCGCTGAGGTTCTGAGTGCTATTTCAAGTGTTGACAATGGACACGAATTTTAACTTAAGATGGGATGTTTGGCCGAAATTGCCTAATTATATTAACACGGGGGAGATGCAAGTTGGGAAATTAAGAAAAGACATAAAAGTTAATGGGTCACGAAGTCTTTGATTAACGATCAAAATTTTACGACCTTTTTTGCGCGTAAACAAAGTTACGAGGATAATATATTGAAATTCCTAGATGAAGCGAGAAAAGAGTATATGGGTTGGGCTAAAACTAGACGCAAAAAAACTGTAAAAACAGGGATGTACTGGGCGTAGATCGCTGAAAAGAAAGGACCGGAAATCAAAAAGAAACCCGAAAAGTAGTTTAGCTCATGATGGAAGGGGTTTCAACGACTCGGGTAGTGGACAGCGTTGGGTTACGAAAGATTACCAGAAGATATGCGGCGGATATCACGAAAAGAGTTAAAACAGGTAGGCGAAATTACAAAAAACGTGTCGAACCAAATTTTGGAACGAATGCCTACGTATGTCATCACCGAGAGGGAGGTATATGTGTCCTGGGATCACCCACGGATCGTGTAGACACCAATCAAATGCTAGAAGGCAGCACACAAGGAAGGATACTGTATTGCGCAAGCGCTGGACATAATAGGTGAAAAGCTTCCGTTAGTTGGGATAATTTATTGATTATATTATCCATATCAATAGCGAATTTCTCGGAAAGATTTCAAAAACAACGATATAGAAATGAGCTACACCTAGTCTAAAGGCCGGAAATCAACCAATATTACGGGCACAACATTTACGCAATAATTTTACGCAATAATCTACATCGCCGTATATCATTTACGGGAGGGCGCCCGAAAGTCAGGTCACCGAGTGCGGGCCTGTACCCGTCTCGGCAGTTCGGGAGGTGTTTACCTCAAAATCGGGAGGCGGGAACAAAAAACCCTGAAACGGGATTATGCAATTCTAAACTTAACAGGAAGTGAAACCTCGAATGCATAAAGGCGAAAGTCGCACAAATTTTAAGTCGATTTATTCGAAAAAACATTACTAAATAGCGTTGTTTGGAGGAAATCGGGGCTTTTTCGTTTTAACTTGGTTGGGGTCGGTCTTCGAGATCTTTGGCGTCGCGACAGTTTTGGCGTGCTATTTTTAAACTAAACTTATAGAGTTTTAAATGTAGTGAAGTTGTGAGTTTTGAAAATCAAGGTATTTTCATGAAGTTAGAGTGCTTTTAATATTAATTGAAATAATTGAAGTGTTTTAAAATTTAATTAGATTCAACCAAAAAAAAAGGGTAGACTCATAATTAGCCAATACTAAATTCACGGGTTGGAGTCTCTTGGTTTGGACTAATATAGAACGATGAAACTCAACTGCAGTAATGTTTAATAATAACGCGTGTGCCATTAGAGGAGGAAAAAATAGAGAACCATAATAATTATCAAATGACCTGACGAAAACGGCTAAGACAAAGTTCTAAATTTATTGTGAAATTGAAGAGACAGTGTTTTCCTTGCGAGCACGGGAAGGATTTTAACGGTTTACACGATATAAGAATTTAGTGAAAAAATCGAAGTGAACGTGGCAAATAATATATGAAAGGTTCTAGGGAGGGGGAGGGAGTTTGGGTAGATCTCGGCAGATGCTTACTTAGATGCTCTAAAATAGTCGTTAGGGGGAGATATCTAGATTAGGTACAGTGGAGGCCAACAGATACCGATGCATGTCAACTATCAATTTACGGTTAGGGAGGAAGAGATCTTCTATTGAAAGAAATGATCCGCTTAAACATTCCGAATTCTAGTATCCGGTAAATTATGTGCTATCTACGGGGCGGCGTATGAAAATAGAAATTTTAGCTAGAAAAATTAGATACAATATGGTTATAGTTCCTACTGGCGAGTAGACGGGTGACATAGAGAATCGATTGCGAATTTAATACGAACCTTAAACGGTTTAGGGGCTTCTACTCATACCTACAGTTCCTGGACGCGGATTAATGTACATGTCGTCGATATCCCGACTGGACTGGTAATATTACGATTTTGGGTGAGTGAACTTGCATGAATATATATTTCCAGAACATTAAAATTACGACGAAGATGGGGCTGCAACCAGCAGCTCGGACAGAGCTGCGATACTGATAAATAGTATCACATTTAGAACTGTTTGCTTGCTTCTAACAGCTGTGTTTAGCACGAGGCCAATGACCTACTTATTTGTAAGCAGTTAGTGGCGACACACGACCCAAAAGGAAGAAAAGGGACCCCCATGAATCACTTGACGTCCGTGCCTGACGACAAAAGTCGTACATTCTACCGAGTTGGCAGCCGCGCAGAGGCACCTCAAATCAACATGGAAGCGACTAGCTGCAACCAATTCATGCTCAAAACAAAAAAAAATCAAATTAATAATATTTGTATAACCTTATATGTTCACTAACAAATTCCCAAATACCTTTGGCCTCGGCTTAGAACTCGCCGTTGGAGTATGTTGTCCGTAAGCTGTCTTGGGAAGCACACAACTTCCCCAGCTCAGAAGATTTTCTACTTTCCTCATCACGCGATTTCGGGGCGTCAACGTTGTATGGAGAATCACGAAGAGTTCGGAAGGTCATCCCTTTTCGCGGAGCCGGGTCGGATGAGAGGACACGAGAGGCTGTATGAAAATTAATGTCAAGTTGGAATGTTTGGGCCTTGGTTCGCTGCGAAGGCGTTTAATTGAACGGGCTCCAAGTCTTTCAAAATCGCGTGGAGGGGACGTCGGCGTGATGAACGAGGGTTCAAAATCGGAGGACGAACACATACTAAAGCGGGGTTTACCCGGAGGTTGATGCAACTCGACTGGAAAACCCTCGAGATCCTTTGCAGCAACCTTCGTGAGGTGGATAGTAGGCCTGGCGGCTAGTGGACGTTGAAAGCCTCACCAGAACAAACCTATTTGAAACATGCACGCGTTTAGCATCATGACAAGGGAAGCAATGAAAATTCCCCTTTTACAGTCAGTAAAGTAGTCCGTCGGAGGAAGCGGGGCGGGGTGATTTGGGATATTCCGACAGGTGCATTACCTCTCCCTCTGACGTGAGCGGTCCGGAGGTGTCAAGGCGACTATAAGAAGAAGTTAGACCAGACCTCGGGGAAAGCCAGACACGTATTGGTTCTTGGGGTTGTGCATTTGGGAGAATAGCGACCATTTCATTTGGGGCAGTGAGGTGCCGACCCAGTTTGCAAAAAAAACCTTTTCTCGTCATTCAATCCGTTCCCATCTCCTTTTCTCTCTCGTTTCCACTTCCATTCGCAACACCCAAAGTTTACTAACCACAGCTAAATCCATCTATCTAGTTTCATTACACCATTACAGAGGTCGACGAGGGAGTCCCAGTACTTATGCGGAAACAACACCCCACTCAACGAAGGGTTTAGTAGCACGTACACAAAGGGAGGAGGGGGGGGTACGGTTTTATGTCACAATCTAGAATTTATAAACACGGGGACATTAGGTAAGGGCGGGGGTACAAGGAAATTGTAGAGATATGATAGAAACTACTAGGTCAATTAGCAATAGGGTCCAGTATTCGAAAGTTAGGTGAGACACGTACTCGTTTCTTGTAGTACTCGCTGAGGGTCGATGGACGTTTTCCCCACACTTTGGCTAAAAAGAACCGGGAGTTACCATGGAAAGGAGACATTAAATACCTACCACCCCATAACGGTGGGCTTCGAATTAACAAATCACACAACGTGAAGTTAAGGGATTTATTGTAGATCAACCCCAAAGCGAAGGCCTTATTTTACTGTGTGCAATATCGCAGGGGCGGGGGATGTCCAGAGTTAGCTAGGCTCAGCACGATATCATTTTGCAAAAGCGAACTGAACGCTGGGGATAAAGAGGTATAAAAACCTCATTCAAGCGAGTTAGGACAATTAGGAGGTCGAGTCAACACAGGGTACTAGATTCAAGCGATAACATTGTATATACTTTGACAAACAAAGCAGGATGGACCTCCAGCGAAAAGGCCTGTCAAAGTTCGATCCCACGTCTGAATGTGCTCGTAAGAATAATGATTTTTCCACAAATGCAACTTCATGCAGATGTTGTTATTGATTTCACTTCAGACCGTGATACTTATGACGATTTCAAAAATTCAGTCCGTTAGGCGCCATAGAGCCTGAACAAATGGCTTTCAAAGTTCGAACCCAAGTCTTGCATTTGTGCCCGTTAGAATGATGATTTTTCCACAAATGCAACTTTATGCAGACTTTGTTATTGATTTCACTTCAGACCGAGATTCTTATAATTATTTTAAAATTGAGTTTATGCAATTCATGCGGTGATAAATCATGATCAACTTTGTCGAACGCCGTACTGAAAGTATAAATAGAATCAATCTGATGTTAACTAGACATCGACTTTTAATTTAGATATATTAACAAATTATTAAGGGTACATTTTCCGGCAGTAAAACCATATTGTTTATGAGAAATATTTTTTTAAGAAGAAGGTTCTAAGAATTTTAGGAATTACCGTGTATTAGTCAATCTGTGAGAAATAGTCAGGATGCAGGCGAATTGTTAAGTTTTTATTTTTACAAAATTATCTTTTAATTACTGTCTGTATATGTGTTTTCTCCTTAAATAAATAAATAAATATTAGGAAAACATCCTGTTCGTAAATATTGATTGAAAAGAAAATATATGCTAGATCGGTTGCACAATCAATCAAAAATATACGAGTTATATTATCAGGTCCACCACTTTTGCCTTGATCCGGCAGTTTTAGTTTCGTCAAGATATCATTATATCCTATATGAATATGAGGGTGACCGAATAAATCATCACAATGATAATTCATCACATCTTTAAAAAGTTATACAAAGTCATGGAAAGTGATGAAACAAAAACTTTATTAATAGGGTTAAGTAGGTTAGGTTTTGTTAGGTTAGGTTCAAATTATTTTAATTCACCGTTTCTAATGACTTTATATCACTTTTTAAAAGTGTGTTGAATTGTCACTGTGTTGAGTTGTCATGGAACCGAATATGAGATAAATTAAGATTATGATGAGTAACAAAATTTGATTTAGCGTTAAAAAACAGTCATAAACATTTTTAAATAAATCAGCTTTATTTAAAATAAATTAAAATAAGAAAAAATAAATAGCGAATAGAACGGGCTCTAATATGCTTTCTTATCCATAGTGGTTTGCAAGTATGGTGTTTATTTCTGACTTGTTGTGTTTTGTTACTCATATATTTATTAGTTCGAGTTCCTTGCCTTTCATACCAATGCTTTCCAATTTTTCAAAAAGGATTTTGAGGCAAATCAAATCAAAGGCTTTAGCTAAATATAGATCTAAATCCATATTGTTTATTCGAGATTAATTTGCAATCTTCCGGGTATTTAACAATTTGGTTTTTAATACTCTTTCAAAGATTTTTGATGGTGAGTTTAACAATGTGATGGGTATAAAGTTAGTTATTTCCGTTTTGTCCCCTTCTTTATAATTAGAGATCACCAATACCTGTATTAAAGTACTAGGAAAGCAGCTTTGTGTTATACTAACGTTGGTTAAGTGTGATATAGGTTACTCAATTTCGCGCCTAATCCTACCTCTTTCAATTCTTTCAGTAATTTCATTCAATTAAGTATGGAATGTAATCGTCTCTAATCGAAAGCCGCGATAGAAAGCGAGGATCGTAATATGGGATAGAAGTTCAAATACCAACCATAAAAGTCAGACATGGAACAGACAGGGGAGGGACTATATATATATATAGTATGTGCGGATACACTGAATGCAATTTAGATTAGATGAGACTAAAAATAATGCAAGGCCTAAACAGTCTAATAAACACGAATTATGCTCAGTTTAGTTGATTTCTAGTTAATATTATATAAAACGGGTTGGACGGAGGAATCTAAATTAAGATTGAAATACTCAAGTCGGGACAGAAAAGGAATAACAGAAGGTAATGTATGAGACGACAGATGAATACGAACGAAACAAAAGTTGTTTACCAAGAGAGTTGGTGGGATTCCATTGTATCTGCCTACGCTTTATGAATTAATATGAGGCTTTATGAATTCTAAATAAATCTATTTGAATTAAATTCGACATCCGATCAAGCTGAAACTCGGCATTTTATCAAAATTTGGTGGCAAGCACACACATAAGAAAAAAATGGATGACATTACAGAAGTGAATATACTAATTTAATCTTTAATTTAGATTTGGCTTAGTTGTTAGCACGGTTTATTCCAGTCCCTGGGGAGGATGGTTGTATCCTCAGTTAAAAAAAGAATGTATGCATATTTATTTTAAGTTTTAAAATATATTTTAAAATTTCACAGCGACCCAAAGGTGGAAGATTCAATCCTCAGTCAAACCAAACAATACAAAATTAAGTTTTTTAAGTTTAACATTCTTCTGTTTTTAATATTTTCTTCCACCTCACGACAATGCCCAAGAACTCTCGAGACCACGCTTAGTAAAATATAAATATACATAGCTGTTTCGTTGTATACCCACGGGAACAAAGTTCATATAGAAAAAAATACACATTGCTTGCTCTATGTTTTCAGCCAACTATAATTTAAATATAAACAAGCTGAATAAAATACCTACATGATATTCCTATTTTAGAGATAACCGAAAAGATTGGTGTTTTAAAAATAAACTCACAAAGAAAGGGAATTTCCTAGTAAAAGAATTATCATTTGATCTCAGATTGCCGAATTAATGTAGAATTCTTTACGTTTCAGGATTCTCGGTGATTCATTAGTGGAATCCACGATACTTCCTACTTTAGTTTGTATAAAGCTTAGATCGTTACTTGATAAAAAGATTTCTTAAAGATTACTGATGTTCTTTTAACATTTAATCGAGTTAATCTTTTAATTTATTCTACAACTGGCTCGTATCTTCTTTCTTCATTCCTCATTCTACTAATTTAATATTTGTTAACCGCGTTATTCTTCAGGAATATTATAAAATTAATCCTCTGGAATTTTTTTTTTCACTTAATAGAGAGTAAAGTAGGTAAAGGTTTACTTATTTCTTATAGCTGAAATTCTAATAATTTATTACGTAATAATATTTTTTACCACATTAAAATTGAGTTGTTTCAATTTAATGATTCATGACTACGTTGATTTATTCCCCAAATGTTGATATTATCAACCATTTTGACTGACTTTTTACAAATTTGAGTTTGAAATATAATTATAAACTCATGGTAAAATAGCAAAATTGCTGATCTACATCACTCGGAAAACCCTATTTTTTTCTAAAAGGCCAGAAAGTCAGGCTCTGTGGCCCCGGACGGACTGAAATTTTAGACATGTACTAACAATTATAGTTTAAAGTGGAATCATTTATAAAATCTTAGTAAAGTTACATTTGTCGAAAAGTCAAATTTTTACCAGTACAAATGCAAGGCAAGGGTTTGAATTTGAGAGCCGTTTTCTCATGCTCTACGGAATTTGGAATCGTACTAAGAATTATGGTCAGAAGTGGAATCAATGACAAATCTGCATAAAGTTGCATATGCGGAAGGGTCACCAATCTTACGGGTACAAATGCAAGGCTTGGGTTCAAATTTTGAAATCCGTTTTCTCAGGCTCTATATCGCCGAACGAACATAAATTTTGATATCTTAGTAAAAAATATGGTCTGAAGTGGAATCAAAGAGAAAATCTGCATAAAGTAGCATTTGTGAAAAATTATCATTCTTAGGGGCACAAATGCAAGGCTTGGTTTCGAACTTTGAGAGTCGTTTTCTCAGGCTATATAGCGTCGAACGGACTTATTTTGGTATCGTACTAAAAATTATGATCTGAAGTGGTGTCAATGACAAAATCGCAGTTTTCTCAGCCTCTATTCAGTAAGTCTGTAAGTGGAATCAATGAAATCAATGAATCTACATAAAGTAGCATTTGTGGAAAAATCATTATTCAAGAGCACAAATCTAAGGCTTGGGTTCGAAGTTTGAAAGCAGTTTTCTCAGGCTTTATAGTAATGAACGGATCTAAATATTGGAATCGTAATGAGAATTATGGCTACCATAATACGGGCATTGCCTAGAGTATGGTGGCTGTAGAAAACAACAAACTGTAATCATTTAAATTTTTATGAATAAAGAAATACAAAAAAGTGGATCAACGATAAAATCTTAATAGTGGAGCATTTGTGGAAAATCATCATTCTTACAGCAATACAGCAATGCAAGGCTCGGTTTAGAACTTTAAAGGCCGTTTCCACAGGCGCTGAATGGACTAAAATTTTGGAATATTACTTAAAATTGTGGTCTGAAGATAAATTAGCGAGAAAACTTGCACTATGTAGCATTTGTGGAAAAATAATCATTCTTCCGGGCATAAATGCTAGCTTGGGTTCGAACTTTGAAAGCCGTTTTCTCAGGCGTAATTCTTAGCGCCGAACGGACTGAAATATTGGAGTAAAAATAAGAATTAAGGTATGAAGTAAAGTTGTATGTAATCGATTTTTGAAATCTGATTATTGTTGCATTGATGAAAAATGCATTTACTGGCATATATTTGCAGGGAACATAATTTGCACGGGTTGCTCTATCTCCGATTCCAGATATTGGAATATTCGAAGAAGAAAAACAGACATTCGCAGGTCACAAATAACCTGATAACATTTGAAAATCTCCTACTACCATCACAGTAAGCGTAAAATGTTACTTGTGTCATGATGGAGGACTTAGCCAGCTGAGGAATTGAACACATTACGCTTGAGTGGGATCCAGACGCGAACCGGTCAAATTCACCAGTATTCGTTATTATCATTGACGGCCGGCATAGTCCAGTGGTAACGCATTGGACTGCCATTCCGAAGGTCGCGGGTTCGAACCCGGCGTGTGCAAATAAATTTTATTTGATTAATTTGTGTTATTTCACAATTAATTAATTAAAATAATATATAGTATATTTGCGGCACGTTCCAGAGTGGAAGATACTACCAGTATCGCCCTGGTGTAAGACCACCATTCAGAATTGAAACGTTGCTCCAAATGGCTTTAGCCGTGTTTAGTGACTAGATCTGAATAGCCAGGTACTTCCCCACCTTCCTCTTTCCCTTCCCCACTTACCTTCAGCCTCACAACATCCCCCAATTGGGGATGCTATAGTCTCACTGGCTCCAGACGGGAGCAGTTGGGACTCTTGTGAGGTATTCACTATAAAAAATAAAAAAAAAATTTTAGTTACTTGTACATTTATTTATTTTATTTTAGTTATTTGTACATTTATGATCATAAATTATTTATTACAAGTTGCTTTTATTTTTGATTTTGTTTACAATTTATTTTTTGTATTTCATATTTTTAATTGGTGTAGTTTTCTACGGTTTCTGATAGAGTAACTATTATAATATATCATCCCTTTGTAGAAAAAAAATGTTTTTTACGAATTTGCTTTGTCTATTTTTGGTAGTCTGATTTTATTGCGCATCGTTGTGTTTTATTGTACATTATTTTGTTTGAAATAATTTGGGTATTATTATTTTAATATGTTAACCTGTTACTTAAATGACGAAAAACATTTAGATAACTCGTTATTCATTATTTTATGTTAACCTCTTACCTAAATGAGGAAAACATTTAGGTAACAGGTTATTTTATGTACGCATTCAAAACATCTGTTTCAATGTTTAGATCCATTAATATTTTTGCTACTTTTGAAAATCTGTTTCGCCAAAAACTATTTCCATCACTCTAATTTGGAGAATTAATAATAAATTATGATATTCCAAGATGTTTTTTTTCTGTCATAATCGATTGCTTAGGAAATAAGAAAATTTTAATCTACCTGTTAAATAAACGAAATAAATATAAATATCGTAAAATTATTGTCATATTTACATTATATACATATAAAGGAATTTTTATTAAGAATAAAAACCAACCTGTGAAAATAAAAGTTTTTTTTAATATTATTAAAATGTAAATTTTAATACCACCTATTTTAAAACATATTTTAAAACAAAAACAAAAAAAAACATTTTTTTGTTAAACTGAAGATTGAACCTTCCTATCCACGAACTGGTGTTGACAATTCTACCAATCTCACAGTGTGGATCGAGTAAAATCGACATTTAATTCGTACTCCTGAAAATGTAATCCGATTATAGAGAAATACGCATATGTCTGCTTGTGTATACGTGATTGCCACCAAAGTTGAGAGAATGCATTGTCATGGACAACGAGTCTACCTGCTGAGTTTCAGCTCGACCGGATGTCGGGAAGTGGGTTAAATTCAGCATCCAAGATTTGCATTCATTCATTACCGAAGTTGTATTTAAAAATGAAAACAATGAACCTAGAAGAAATTAACTTAAACTTAACTTACTCAACAAGAAATATAAATTATTTAAGTCTCGATTGAGTAACTAATAGCTTCTCATGATAACATTCGACAGGTCTCAACCCTAATTGAACTTTACCCTTGTTTAGTATTGAAACAGTTTGGGAAAATACCTACAATCATTTCCCATCATATACTATCATACCTACTATCCATTTCTTTCCTTAGAAAACAGCCTTACCCACATTGGAAAGAAGAAGATGTTTTTGTTGCACTGTAAATTGTCAGTACATATTCGCATTCGTGTCGTCGTGGAAAGCAGTTGCAATCGTTGTGTCGTCGTGAATTGGAGTCGTATATTCACATGCTTTGTGCTCTGTTTGCAAAATATCATCTCGTTTTGGAGGAAATTTTCACCCTGTGTACAGTGCCAGTTTGTTGAGAGCCATACTGCAGGGATTCAAGGTAGGTTGTTTCCATCATTCCACATTTCCCGTGATTTTCAAACCCAATTGAATGTGCTTTATATTTTCGCAATCTTGTTGATTTAGTTTACAGTCCATTCCGTGTAATAGAACACGGTGCAACCCTCTCAACATAAGAGTGTGCTTAGATAAAATGTAAAATTATTTTTTGGTAGTATTCAATATTAAAATAACAACTGTAGTAGATGACAATGTATCGTTTTCATAACAGGTTTGAAAAAAGAATTCAGGAATGAATATTTCATCATTTGTATTACAAATGTGTTTATTTATTTTTACAGTCCAATCAAGTAGGCACTAAAACCAAGTATGAAAAGCTTGGTTTTAAAAAGCAAAGAAAAATTCCATTAATGAAAGTTTACATACTTAATACGTGACATCAATACAAGAAAACAGTTTACATTGGAAATATCTATTTGAAAATAAGATCTAGGCTATCAAGTTTAAAACAAAGAGCAGGTAACGATTTACTCCCTTTTAAGGAATAGTTACGATTAGTGACAATGTGCAGCCTGCCATAAAACTTATTTAAAAAAAAATTGAAAACAAGTTCAGGAGGAAATCATTGCCAAGAACTGACCCAATTTAAATTTAGAAGGAAATTGAAAATTCTCCTCTTTGTATTGTAATGTAATGGTTCAGCTTCCTTTAAAATATTTTTACGAAGAAAGTCTTTGTTCAAGACGACACAATTACAGATCATTTGTCATAAGTTTTCATCTGCTTTTTTTCTAAAGCGTTCTCTTATTTTTCTGCCATCAGGCTATTCTAGCACGATCGGTCGATAAAGGTTATCTATAATGTCGGTAACTTGTTATCATTCCCGAGCATGACTGCCAGTCAACGAACCAAACAACAGTCCTCAATAAGGAGGAAGGAAGGGAGAGGATCTGGTAATATGATAATTTCCTACAAGATTTTTGTCGCTAACTTCAGGGACAGAAACCTAGAGTGCAGGGGGGGGGGGGTGATTTCAAATTGACACGCCCGTTTACCGCATGTGTTATTCAAAATAGCAATAGATGGCGCCAATTAAAACATGAAGGAGGCGACATGTACAAGATAATAAAATGCGTTTTAACGTCTATTTGATTTATTTATCTAAGAGATATTTATTTACTTGTTAGAGGCATCTAGCGGAATTAAAAGCAACGTGAACTAATGTTTACACGTTAGCGATCTGAAGCCGTGGTCAGAAACGATGATAAGTTATCGACATTATCGATAGATTCTTTATCAATCGATCGTATACAATGCGATTCCATAACAGTTGGGCCCCGACAGTTGGTCCGCCGACAGTTGATCTCCCGGACAGTTGACTCCTCTTCCAGTTGATCTCTCGGACAGTTGATCCCCCGGACAGTTGACCTCTTTGCCAGTTGATCTCTCGGATAGTTGATACCCCAAAGGATCAATTATTCTGTAAGTATGTCCTCATCGGTAAAGTAAGTATGCAGAGAGGATATACGGCCACATAATAAAAATCGACATACATACTCGTATCTGCAGATGTCTTGAGTGGAAATCCACTGCACAAATAATTTTAGAAATAATAATTCCGTGCTCTCAAAGAATATGCAGTGATAAGAATATACTACGACATACTTATAAATGTAGTCTGTTTAGAGAAATACGCTAAATCTACTAACACATACACGTGTTTAAATTTTTTTTACACCTACAGCAGTAGGCCCTTTCTTTTTACCCCTTCGGGACACTTTTTTGTATTATTTGTAAGTCGTTATATCATATGTCTCCAAAAAACTGCGTCGTATAAAAAGTATGTCGTACGTTTATTCCGCCTAAATTATCGTCACTGCATATTCCTTAACGTTAGCATTATCGATAATATATATTTGTACAGATTTCCACTAAAGACAACTTTAGATATAAGTATATTGGCTTTTATTATGCCCACGGCAGTATATCCTTTATACACACCCCTTCGGAGATACTTAGGCTGATTATATAAAAGTATGTATGAGGCAAAAGTAATCACCCGATGTTCTTTTGCTGTAAATTTTTTAATGATTAACTTTGGTACTGCTTGTGAAATTTATTTATTTAATCCATAATCGATTTATGTTTTTTTTATTCTGCATTTGTTTACTTTACAAATATCAAAACCGAATTGACATTTGGCGTCATTTGCAAAAGTTATAGCGTTTTCTAATAGGGTGATTTCTTTTGCCCCACCTGGTATATAGCGTATTTCATGAAGCAGACTGTTTATGTGTATATTCCTTCGGAGATAGGACATTATTGATTGAAAAAATATATCTGTACAGTGGATGTCCATTCGAGATGCCTGCAAAATTAAGTATGTCGATTTTTTTTATACGGCTTTGTATCCTCTCTGCATATTTATTTTACCAATTAGGACGCACCTGCAGAAGAATAAATTTTTTAGGGCAGTCTTTCTCAAAGTGTGCAATAAGGCCCCCTCGTGGGCGCTGTAAGTTTTCAGGGGGGGGCAGTAGAAGGCTCAAAAAAAATTAGGGGGCGTTAACGAAATTTAGAGGGGCGACGGCAGACTAATTCTATCTATGAAAATGCGACGGAATCTAGCTGAATTAAATAATAATATTCAGAACCTACTTTAACTTATTTTGAAGGTAATACCCATAAATGTAATAAATCATTGAAGAAGAAGAAGTTAAATTTCTAGTTGTGACCGTTTTTTTTATTTATTTTTCTGTGTCTTGTTCTTTTTCATGTTTCGTTTAGTATTATCAGTATTATTTTCTTTTTTGATGATAAATAATAAGAGTTAGATTACAACAATGATATATTGTATGAACGTGAATATATTTGTGTAAACGTGGATTTAGTGCCGCAGCAACGTTACAAGTTAGTAAAGTAGTTTTAGTTAAAAACAGAATTTGGCTGCAAGTTTCTGTTAAGTTTTTAAGTGAAGTCAAGACTGCTTTTGACAAACTTGTCGAAATGCATCAGATTCCTCCTCCACAATAGATAAGTTTTAAATTCAAATCCTTCTTTTGATGTTATTAAAATACTTCTAAATAAATATATTTATTTTTTTAAAGAAAAGCAAACATTTCCGGTGTACGAAAAACCTTACAATATTTGGAAATCTCCCACTACCACCATGTTAAGCGGAAAGTGTTGCTTGTTTCTGATGGAGGAATTGAACGCACGACGACTAGGTGGGGCCCAAAAGCGATGCCAACACAGCCACTGAGTATGAGTTTTATTTCCTCTCATTAAAACATTATTTGATCTCAGAAATAGAATATGGGTCACACCATATAATAATAATAATGCATGTTTAAAAATAATTTTTGAAAAAATTGTTTTTGAGATACGCAACAGATGGTAATGTAAAAGGGTAAGATTAAAAATATGGGGAGCACTAGTTTTTTTTTAAATCTCAAAGTGAGCGGTGGTCGAAATAAGTTTGAGAACCTTTGCTTTAGGGGATCAACTGGCAGAGGGAACAACTGCCCGGGGGTTGAACTGCCAGTGGGATCAACTGTCGGCGAGCCAAGTGTCGGGGCCGAAATTAATCAATTGATTATAATATACAAGGGGGGTAATGGTTTTATGGATGAATCTATTAAACTTTACAATTGAAATGTTCATGATTCAAATTGAGTTACATCGACTTGGTTAGAATCTATTTTGATTCTATTCTAGAGCAGACGTGCTATTTGCTGGGGATTTTGCGGAAGTCCCTCTCGAGATAGGCCGCCGGAACTGTGGAATGTAGCTATAGAATTGTTACCGTCGTAACCTGTTCTCTTAGAATTATGTCTCCTGGATGTCCGTGGTCGTATCGTCTTGTCGTATCTTACTAGAAATGTTATACTATTCCCATCGAGGAATATTGAATCTTTCATGTAATTATTATCAATATAGAAATATATTTTCTCAAATAAAACTTAAACTGTTTCAGATATTGTGTTAATTGAATATATTTTACTGTCGGCATGCCTATAACCTTAGAGTGCCTACTTTAAGCCAATTACATGTTATCAGTAGCGGTTCGTGACCTATCTCATTGGGAGTTAGTTGGAGATTAACTAAAGTGAGGAAAAAATCACGCATCTATACTGAAAAATATCTATAATGAAATTTTCCAGATTATAATATTTGCATTGTTTTTTTCCTTGGATATAAAGGAATTTCTTCATATCATTGCTTCGTATACGGGCCGGTGATTTTTTTAGCACGGAATTCGATTTGCGCGCTGTATAAAGGGTGATAAATTATTTAAATGGGTGTTCAACTCGTACCATAATTTTCACGACCCAAAAGTATTATATTTTCACGATTTTAAAGATTTTCATGACCAAAAAGTGATTTAATGTCGGGGTATTGTGCCGTGTTGCACCTCTTTCTAACGCCAACCTTTCCGATCGCATTACTGACGTTCATGTTTATCAGATGATGATGGACACTGTAATGCTGTCCGAAACATTGGCTAAAGAAGGAGGCAGCGCAATACGGCGTAATACCCCAGAAATAAATCACTATAATGTTACAAGTTTGTCTTATTTTCTGTTTTATGACGAATCTACTAGCTAAAAAAATTCAAACATAACATACTTTGGCCAAAATGCCCTTATACCCTTTGAAAGCTTTTAAAACCCCCAACCAAGAGTAAACTATATTAAAGCACGTGCAATCTATCACAGGAGTCCCTGAAGCATTAAGCCAGTTTTGAATTCCGTAAACAATATTAAACTCCTATCCAATATCCGTCCAAGTAAGGTTTTGGTTGTTGTTTTTCCAGACGTCAATTAAACGTTCGGAGTATTTCGTTATTAGGTCTAGGCATTGGCTTCGATATCACTAGAAGACCCCTTCCGCAATCAAACTGAATACAATGCAGCCCATATTTTACCATGTTTAATTGTATGAATCACTTCCGTATTTGTTGAAATTATTAACGCTGAATGATTGTTACAGCTTATTATTTAAATTTTTATTCTTTTGTTTTCATCATATTGTCGTCATTTTACTCGCCGTGTGCGCCATGTGTGCGAACAATTAAGCGTTTGGCTGAACGTCTCGTGCAGAGCCTATTTTTCAAATTTCTAACAAAATGGCAGCCAATTCACAAAATGACATTACTTTTGCCCGACCTGCGTTAAAAAAAAACGAGCCAAAAATTTGTTGACCAGAAATTGGTGAAAAAGGGAGTAGCAATAATTCCGGGTTCTTCAGGTGTGTATCGCTCCATTGCTTGTTATTAACTAATTATATAACCGTCTACAACATAAATGTCAAAGCAAATTGACATTTGACGCCATTTACAAAAGTATGGAACATTTACATTTTTACATTAATTTTGCCCCAACTTGTATTATCAGGTATAAAACGTTTTGACTATTTTATTTTTATTAAATCTTTGCTCTGTTTGTGTTTTTCTTTGTTTCTCTTTTGATCCAAGGTTTTTATTTGAAATAATTAAACTGTTGAGAAAATACCAAAACACATATATTGCTTCAACAATATTACATTTTTAAGTATCGAAGACAATATTAGCGCTTCCTAAACGAACATCTGAAAAAGATACTTGGATATTAAGTTATTCCAAAAAATAAATACTCATCCTAGACTAGCATAAAAGTCAATAGATGTCGCACATTAAAATAAAAATGAGATATGTTTATCTAAAGACACGGTCTAGATTGCATTTATTGATTGAATCTTGCGATCATACATAAAGATAGTTGCCAATAAAAATTCATGGTGAGAAAAATGAAGAAAATATTGGTATTCTAGTTCGAAGTATGATACAGTTAAATACGACCGAAGGAGATAGAGTCCCATTAGCTCAGTTGGTAGAGCGATACTCCGGCAAGGCAAGGGTCCTCGGTTCGAGTCCTAGATGTTACCGTATTTTTTTCTGATTTTCGTTTAGGAATTGCCAATATTGTTTTCAATAATTAAATATTACAATTTGATTTACTGATTAAGTTATTCCAAAAAAGAAATAATGTTTTATTTATACTCTTTGCTGATGACATGAAAATTTACAAACAAATTTCCAATATAAATGGTTGCCAAAATCTTTAGTCAAATTAAAATTAATTGTAAAATTGATGAGTTACTAACAATTTATTTCTTACTATTAACATATGTTAATTAATAACTTTCTGTCTAAAACAATCTCCGGTACTATTCAATTATTCAATAGACATTACGAAAATCGAGATATTAACTAAAATTAGAGATCTCGGAAGTTATATTTGATGGAAAACTATAATTTTAATAACACGTAAATCACATTACAAACAATAATATAAAAACGTTACAATTTTTGCTGTGAAATTCACTTCCGGTCATGAAAATTTTAGCTAATTACACCAAAATTCCGTTGTTTGGTCACCACAACATAAAATATGCATAAAAAATTCGAAAAAATTCAGCAACATTTTTCCGATTTGTTCATTAAAGTTGTATTTTCTCTGAGAACAAATAAATGGCACTTTTTTATTAAAATCTTAAAATACATACACTTGAGGATCGACAAAGGATAAGCGACTTGTCCTTTTTTTAAATGTTAATTCGGAGCTCGACTGTTACTAACTCCTGAGTCTAGTCAATATAAGATTATTTCAATATAAATTTTCTTTATTTCCATTGAATTTTCGGCAAGCGAGCTGCGTCGAATGATGCTATAGACGAGGAGTTTGCGATTAGGTAAGTTTTTAGATTCTCACGGCCAAAAGCATTTTTGTTGTTTGTTTTTGGGGTGTTATGCCGTGTTGCGCTAACTCCTTCTTTAGCCGACGTTTCGGAAAGCGTTGCAGTGTCCATCATCAGGGCAGATCCGGTAGATCCGAAAATGTGATGATGGACACTGCAACGCTGTCCGAAACGTCGGCTAAAGAAGGAGTTAGCGCAACACGGCATAACACCCCAAAAACAAACAACAAAAAAGTTTGCGATTAGTTTGTAGGATAAAAAAAAATTAGACAGCAACTTCAAGGACTGGACAGGCCATTGCATATGGCATCAAATTCTGGTCAAATAAGACGTAAAATTTATACTGGAAATCTTCCAGATGTTGATCCTGAATGAATCAAAGTGTACGAGTGGCGTTGGATTTCGATGACAAATATCGCTGTACCCACCGAAAATATACTGCAATAACTTTTTACGTCACTCGACTTAGTCAGAATTCTGATGGAAAGGGAATTTTTCATCTATGGTACTGTACGCGCAAACATGTTGTTTGTCCCGTTATGTACACACATATAGCATATATACAATATAATGACACGTTCATGCATACTATGCCCAGTCCACGTTGCCCACCAAAGGGGTAAAAGTGCATTGCCTATCGGAGGGTTAAGCAACTGAAATTTATTTTTATAGCTTACATATCCATTGCCATCATGGGAACGGAAGTTTAAAAAAATAGGGAGTACGTGAACATTCATTTCTCAAATTTCTTTACAAAATCTGTAAAACCTATTTTCTTTAATCCAACAAACTACAATCATGAAATATTAATTATAAATTGTGTAGTTGACTGTTAGTTAACTGAAGTGTACAAAGGCAATATTTTTTACCTTTTACGGAAATCGAACTTACCACCGCCCGACTAAAAGTCAAATGCGTAAACCAATAAACGTATGATAAGCGAGATAAAAATTGATGACGTTTGTGAAAAATCACCTCATTGGCACTTTAATCGACGTAATCAATAACTTTTTTTTTTTTAATAATCGCTATTCGATATTTTTATCTAAAAAACATATTATTTGTCCTTTATCGATGGTTTTAGCTTTAATTTCCGTTATCTTTTTCGTACAGTTACACCATTTCGGATGGTTTCTTTTAATTTCATTTTATTCGCCATTTAACAGCACTCGAAAATAGAATTTCTGGTCCATTGTGGACTTAATGGCAGCATTATCTCTGTTTATTTTGAAACAAACCAAATCGCTAACCACGAGCGAGGAAAACGCCTATAGAACTAATAGCTCCAATTGAGCCGCCGGGATTAGGCGTGACCCTGTGTAGAAGCCATTACGAGCGCGTTTGCCACCTTCAAATTTTCATCGACCCGGAAAAACCCTTCCGGGTGCGATAGCGAATAGATTATTCGGCAGCATCAGTTATCTCGGTTGCCTTGAACCATGAATATACTAAATGAGTAACATACAAAACTATATAATTCTTTTGTATTACAGTAAATTAACAAAAACTACAATTTCCATGACGGATAGGTTAGGTCCTTAGCCTTGGATCCAGATGTCCATGGTTTCAAATAATTTCTGAGTGGTATTCTTAAATATCATCCTGGTAAAAAACCACCAATTATACCAGTAAGATCACATATTTTAGTGACACAACACAATATATTTTGCTTCATGAGCGATGCAAATCTGCAATAGATTCTAGAATATCAAACTTTGTTATAAATGGTATTAGTATTTGAATAGCCATGTAGTTAAGTAGTTATGGAGTAGTTACTCCCCAACTTTTCTATTTCCCATATCCCTTTCTCCACCACATCCTCACAACATACCCCAATTGCGGACACCGTAGTCCTACTGGCTCTAGATACATAGTCGGTCATAGTTGGGACTCTTGTGCGGTATTCGCATAAAAACAATAGCAGACAAATAGTAATATGTTGTATACTTAGACATTATTCAAGATTTGAATATTCTCTCTGTATTGTCATCTCAGAGACCATCATCCAGAATCGAAACGTTGGCGTTGCTTTAAATAACTTAAGTGGTGTTAAGAAACTACATAAATTATCAGGTACTTCCTACCCTTATTCTTCTCAGTAAGAAGACGGAGGATATTGAATGCTTAGGGTAGACCTACACTCTGTTTCCACTTCTCACAGCCAAACTATATTCCCCGAATCGGAGATACCATAGTCCCGTAGGATCCAGGCAGTTGGAACTGTTGTGCGTTAATCGCATTAAAATTCAGTATCCATCCTTAATAAATAATTTGAAAAATTCTTTACGGAAGCAATAGGGTTTATTTGAAAATTAAGTTATGCATCTTTTAAATATATTTATAAAAAAATTCTAAAATAGGTACCCGGAACCCGGAAATATTATATTTTGGCTAACCAGGAGAGGTGACAACCATTCTTTGTGAAACGATGGAAAATAATGAAAATTCGTTGATTTTATTTGCAAAGGCTGGAATATAAAGAACGTAATTTTAATGAGCATTGCCTATTTTTATCTTTTTGGAAAATAAAACTTTTTTTCAGACAATTTGTAAAATAACGGCTAATTTAAAAGGAGGAGATTGAAGGACTTCTTTTGATGGCATAATTATTAATTCCTATCGGAAGCGTTATTTTTTGCTATAATGGAAGCCAAGAATACTTTCAAAATGAAAATTCATACCTTAATTATAAAGCACAAAGCGTTTATAGTTCTTGAATAATTTCAGCATTGAAAAACTACGAAATTTAATGACGTACAAAATGGTTAAAAAGTGTTTTCATTTCAAACTTTCTAACGAATAAATTATTTGAATTGGATATGTTTTTAGACCGTAAATAAGAAACAGTTTTACATAACTTCTGTATTCTATTTATACTACTCTTCCATTGAAAGCATTTGCTTGTGGATGGAAGAGGAGTGTACAATATTTTATTATGTACAGTATTTTCTTATATCGATAAATGTATTTAGTAAAGCAATTATAATACCTACACATTACATATTTAACATGACTAGAGATGAATTCACTAAAAAATGGAATTTTTGTTGATACCATTTAGCAGTGCGAATAAAAAGTGTTTAAAAATAAGTTGAAACATTAGAAGTAACAGGGAAAGCTTAAAAAGAGAGGGCTAATTAAATGCACAATATGTGTAGTAAATTAACCATATGTATTAGTTTGACATTGTAGTTCCGTAGGTTGTCTGAATGGTAAAGAATTTTAGTCACCGGTTTGAATCTTGGTGGTGGCAATATTCTTTCTCTCGTGTTTTTATTTTTATTCTCTTGTGACTGTTAAATAAACATGGTTTATTTTTATGAAGAACATTGTCAAAAATATAACATCTTTATAGGTTCATCTTTAGGGGTGGACATTTTTTTCATAATGTAGACATGTCGTATCCATAAAAAATGTTATTTTCAATAAAGCGTGTCTTCGCTGTAAAAATTGCGTAAAGGGTTTATATTTTAGTTTCCCAAACTACAAGATAAAACTACGAATGGATGGCATAACGAGGTATTCAACAAAACATAGTCACGCGATAGAATCAGCACTCTACCTCGGAGTATGTGAAACTTTACAACTAAGTTATATTGTGATCTGATAGGCAGTAGCTTTATTTGGAAACAAACACTACCTTATTTAATCTTTAACCATTCCAGCGTATGGCGGTTCGTGACCTTTGCAAAACTAAACATTTATAAGATTAATACTGAAAGCTTTTTTTTTATTTAGAGCAAGAAATACCGGAACAACTTAATAATTATAACGTTTCATTAAAATTTAATCTGTTGTGTGAGTGCAACGGATTTGGTCAATCTCTAGCTACATGACATACAATATTAATGCTATGAGTGTGGAATGGAATTAATAATTTGGTAGCTGTTTGAGAACTAGAAACATTCTTGCAAAAGAATAAGTTTACGTTACCAATCAAGCCATTTTTTACTGAAGTGAGCTATACGGATAGACCGACACGTAATTCTGTGCAATCATATTACTTCATCCACATACAAACATCATCCCATCCCTAGTCTTTTGATTAACAGCTTTTTGAGATGACTCATGTTTTAAATATCATGTCAACTCTTTTTGAATTACTCGCTATTTACCAATTAAATATAATATAACACATTGTTCACTAGTTATTTATCGAATCGTAAACTGTTCTTCAAAATAAAATCTTTGTTATCATAAGCGTTCTGTGGGACTAGTGGCTTACTGCAAGGTAACTCACCTTTGTACCGTTTAGTTCCTTATTTTCAATAATGATATAACAAATTTCTTCGAAGATGTCGAAGTATTACTCATTGCTGATGACATCAAGTTATACAAAAAAATAACCGATATAAATCATTGCCAAATACTAGTGACAAATATTTAAAAAAATAATATTTGGTGCATACAACATCATATATTTTTCTTAAATGTAGAATAGTGCAAAACCTTGACTTTCTACAAAAGTAAATATTCTTTTTTATGTAAAAATTCAATTAAAAACAATACTTTAGAAAGAAACACGGAAATGAGAGATCTCGGAAAGATTTTGAATGAAAAACCATGTTTAAATAGATATATCCACCAAATTGCAAACAAAGGTATGAAAATACCAGGCTTCAAACTAAAAACAATCGAAATCTTTAATTCCATATGAACCATTAACTTATTATATGCATCTCTAGTTAGAAGCATAGTTTATTCTCCCTTACAACATTCTAATTAATAACATTGAGCGAACACAAAAAAAAAATGTTTTATAAATTTTAAAGTTAAAAGTGCCACTAGAAATTTTAAAGCATCATTTCACATTAAACACTATGAAAATAAGTTAATTAGAAATAAGACGTACAATAAACTATTTAACTTTTTTTACTGAAAATATATTCTTAGTTTGACTGTTCAACTTACAAACCTACGACAACTTTACGAAAACTAATATTCTACTGCAGCATATATGTTTATGTTGAAATGACCTATAATGTAAAAGTAAAAGCCCTCTGGTTACATAAATAAATAAAATCTGCTGTTATTTTTTCGTAACTTGGCTTCTGATATTTCATTATGTACAAGTTTGTACAAAAATATTAAGGTTTCATTTATTTACATAACAAACAAAATGTATCAAAGAAGAGGATAAAACATCGAAATTAAAATAATATTTTTTGTGTTCTATTTGAAGTTAAATTCCCTTAAAAATATTTAAACGTTGTTTCCGGATATTTTAATTGTTTAGCAGTATTTTTGAAAAATTATTTTGATGGTCTTTTATAAGAGTCTAATATTATGTCCAATTACATGTTATATTAAGTATAAATCACGTTAGAGATAAAGTATGATAGTGCCGCAGTGGTATTCGAATCGATTAACTACTTGGAATGTTGAAAATTGTTAATTTGCGTTGAAAACCCACTAGTTGCGCCAATACGAAATAATATCGCACACAGTTACGTGTTCAGTGCCATTGCTGCGAGAAGAACAAACAGGAAGAAACGAGTGCCCTTGTTTCTAATGGTGAGTCCTTCCTTCCATGCAACATATTGCCTCACGTGCAGTGGTAATTACACCAACATTCAAGGTCCTTAGAGAAACATATTTTATACTCATAAAACAACTTAAAATAACACCTTTTACATACCACCCACCAATAATCTTCAAATGAGTGATTGCAAATAAATTTGCTCAGCGAAACTGACAATATTTTCGAGTTAATAATAATTTTATTGGCCCAAGGATAAGGCCCCAAATAGGTCAAACTTCTCAACAAACATAATATAATTCTGTCTATAGGGACTTTCTGACATATTTTTAATTGGTATAACTGACAGCTGACAACCGCTTCAAAAATCCAAATTTGTTTTAAAATTCAGACTTTCAACCAGAAATCCCAAAATTGGCAAAAAAATTGTATTTTACTCTCAAAATGTTACTTTGAATTATTGACTAATAAACTTAAGACTTAGGTTTAAGACTTGTGATAAATTGTCTGATTATAAATTGCGCAGTACACACTTAAATTAATTACTTGGTGTTTTCTCCAGGAAACTTAATATTGTGTGTATTCATTTATAGTAGGAGAGTATGGGTGTTGTTTGTATCTGAATCGTACACCATTGGAGTAGTCTGCAGAATTTTTAGTCAATTCTTTAAAATAATATGCCTCTACTTTCCAATCAGCATCCGATTACACACCGCAGCTCTATGGTAATTTATCAAAGAAAATACAAACTACAGAAGGAAACACGAGATTCAGTAATGAACAATGAATTGTACCACTTTTTGGGCTGTTTTCAGAAAAAGAGGAAATTATAAAAAAAATCGTTTTATCATTCCTCGGTCGCTTTCGACTATAAATTCAAGTAATAAAAAAATGTTACGGAACTCTCATGTAATAATGTTAAATAAATTGTCCCTTTAATAAAAATATCCACATTTCCTTTTTGTATTCTTCGCGAATTTACGCTATTACCATCGTTGTTTCTTGTCGCCTTTGTTTGAAAATTCATGGTTATTGGCTTTTATATGAATTAAATAGGTAGGTAGCTACATACGTAAAGTTTTTATGACTTTTTAACACCTCTTTTATTTCAGAAAATACAAGTGTTTGCAAAACTACTTCGATGAACGTGTCAGGAAAGAGGCAAAATAGGACGACTAGCAACATAAGGCCATGTCTTTCTTCAGCGGCCATTCCTGAAAAGAAGTGGCATCATCATTGATTTAAGTTTGGCTTAAGATAAAATTGTTTAGTCGTTTTGGATTTATCCTTCTTCTATAGATAGCGTTTAAGACAGCGCTGATAAAAGAACAAACATTCGTTTATTGTTATCAAGTGTAATTTGTAGAACTATATTTTAATTTTAACATTTTATTTTATGTACTCAATAGTATTATGATGCATTTGTTTAAAAAGAAGTTGGTAAGTTATTATTATTAAGCGTTATTATCATTGAATGTATAAAAAAATAACAAAAAAAATCTTTGCTTGTAGAGTAATATAGTAAATTTAATTTAGGGTGTTGCCTTATTTCTAATTTGTTTTATTTTTCCCGGTTTTCAAACAAATATTTTTTGGGTCTTTTAATATAATATTACCGCAAAACATTGTTTTAAAATATATGCCTATTCTTTGATCATATCGCTTTCAACCAGCATCACCAATATTATCACCATTTAAAAAAAATTATGAAATCCATCTAGTTCTATTAATCATTATTGATGGTATTTAAATTTATTCTGATTGTATTTAAAAAAGTCAATTGTTTGATTATTTTATGTGTTATTTTTAAATACAAAATTTTTAAAAAAAAATGAGTACGGGTTTGTGTGCTTGTACAGTTTATACTTTATATGGGACCTGTTCATTGAAATATCTCAGTAATTTTTAGAGAACGTTAAATTGACTGAAAGCATTTTATCGTCGAGACTTTTATCACCACGTAAAAAATCCTTTAAAAATTGAAAAGAATATTGCCTTATGGTTGGTCATATAATTTAAGTTAAATTGAATTTAAGATTGAAACCGACTATGGAAGTGTATTGGATGTGTATGGAAGTGTATGGGTTTACGGAGCAGAAAATTGTTTGTAATTAACGATTGAACTTTTATAAAAACAAATTAACACAAAAAATCTCAGATTAATGGAAATCTAGGAAAATAAAAATTGAGAACGCAATCCCAGATGAATGGAAGTCTAGAAAAATACAAATTAACAAATAAAATCTCAGATTAATGGAAATATAGGAAAATACAAATTAAGAACGCAATCCCTGATGAATGAACGTCTATGAAAATACAAATTAAGAACGCAATCCAAGACGAATGAAAGTCTATGAAAATACAAATTAAGAACGCAATCCCAGATGAATGGAAGTCTAGGAAAATACAAATTAAGAACTCAATCCCATATGAACGAAAGCCTATGAAAATACAAATTAAAAACGCAATACCAGACAAACTAGGAAAATTAAGAACGCAATCCCAGATGAATACAAATTATGAATTCAATTCTAGATGAATAGAAGTCTAGGAAATAAAAACCTAACTTTGCTGGCAAACAACTTGTAAAATAACTTTTAAAAAGTCGATTAACGAACAAAAGTATTCATTAATCGAGTTTAATAAAAAAATAAATATTTTAAGTTCTTTTTTATTATTTTTGGACATGCTTCATCGTGCTGAGGCATCTTAAAAAACAAACACGCAATTGGAATTTAGTCGTTGAAAAATCAACAATTAATAGGAATCATTTTTTGTTTGGCATAAACAATTTGTCGCCTTACTGACAAAATATAATTTTAAATTATTATTACATGACACTTTGAAAGCTAAACGGTTTGACTGTTATCTTTGACTGTTTTGACAGATACGTGGACGAATTAAGGATGTAGTTTTTTTAACAGCAACATTACGGTATACAGATACGGTATACGGTATACGGTATAGAGTGGAAGATACTACCAGTATCGCCCTGGTGTAAGACCACCATTCAGAATTGAAACGTTGCTCCAAATGGCTTTAGCCGTGTTTAGTGACTAGATCTGAATAGCCAGGTACTTCCCCACCTTCCTCTTTCCCTTCCCCACTTACCTTCAGCCTCACAACATCCCCCAATTGGGGATGCCATAGTCTCACTGGCTCCAGACGGGAGCAGTTGGGACTCTTGTGAGGTATTCACTGTAAAAAAAAAAAAAAAATACAGAAGTGAATGGTGGAAAAATTCGAGGACGCCCGAGGAATACTTAACACGTTTTCTCTGTACTGAAATTAAATAAGGATTGGTGGAATTCATGAAACAACACGAAGGGAATGGCAGAAAAAATGCCCGAGGAAGACATGAATCAAATAATAATTACCTATTCGTAAAAAGCATTAACTTTGTGGCTCATCATAATATACGATAAAAAAATAAAAAAAATTTGACAACTTTAATTTAAGATTTAGATGAAAATAAAAATTTTGTTTACCGTTTGAAAGATTACCTTTTAAAGTATTTGTTTCACTCGATCGTGCCATGTCTTCATCGGGCGTCCTTGAATTATTCTACCATTCACAAACACGTCATATATTCTCCTTTCACGTCTTTCTTCATTCATCAAGTACGCCTCATTTACCAATAAATAATTATTTTCATTAAAAATACAGTGTGTGGCAAGCCTACGCACGACGGAAGTGAAACTTTTAGTATTCTTCTCTCTCTCTTTTCATTTCATTCTCTCTTTTTTTCTGTCTATTGACATATTTATAAGTAGCATGTGATAAAAAAAATTAAAAGTTATAAAAATATGGGATTCGAACCCGGGTCCTGCATAACGAGTGTCAAACGCCTCTGCCTTTAGACCGCGAGGAGAGGTATCTTGCGCGACGAGAACCGCGTATACAAAGTGTACTCCTCAATTGACTTGACAAATTTTCATTTTCAAACATGGCAAATGAATAATATCACATAACGTCTCGTTAACGCTTTATATAGGGTCGAATCGAAGATATATCGGCAGTGTGAAGTAATATCTGTCGTTTATCAAAATATTTCCGTATATTTGTCCGTTTTGGAAAAGATCTATCGTGTTTTAACAGTCTCATACCTGTATGGAGTCTGAATTTGAAAAAAAATTCTTAATTTTGAAAAACTCACTTACGGCTGTGTTTTTTACTAAAAAAACTTGTCACACATGTCTACGAGGGTAATTAGTCGCGTTATCGGCCTTGATTAGTGATTTTAATGATTCAAAATAAAAATAATTAATCAAAATACCGAGCGACTCTACCTGCTCGATTTGTAAGCTATATTTCGACCAAAATATCATATACTCAAAATATCTAAAAGTCGCAGCACGAGAGCATTTTATCACTTTTCCTCGTATTAAAAAAATCACAAAAAGAAAAAAAAATAGTTAAAGCGGGGATCAAACCTCGGTTCTTCACTATATTCTTCTGATAGTCGGGCGCTCTGCCTCTAGACCGCGAAGCTGAGTTTGGAGAGTGACCTAAACTAGGTATATAATATTAGCTAGGCTCCTATAGCGAAATTATCACGGTTTTTCGTGAGGGTCATGAGTCAGTTTTACTCCGGTCCTCGAAAATGCATAACGCGCGTTAAGAAGTTTCACTTCAAAAACACATAAATTTGTCTTTGACCACTTAAATTTTATTTAAACTCTACCGGTTTCGGAAGAACCCTACCTTCATCAGGAGAATGTTAAAAATTAATTTATAATACAAAATATTGACATATGTATAAATAAATAAAAACTTTAGGTGTATGAGGGAGAGGTGAACAAAGTGGAAGGGGTAATAACAAGATTTCCCGGAGGAACAGAGACGTGTAAGGAGAATATATGACGTGTTTGTGAATGGAAGAAGAAGTCGAGAACGCCCAATGAAGACATGGCACGATCGTGTGAAACAAACACTTTAAAAGGTAATAAACAAAATTTTATTTTCATCTTAAAAACGCTCCCAGTTTTAGCATTAATAACCCGTGCAACACAGGGTTCCTGTTAGCTAGTAGGATATGAATTATCGTTAAGCTCTCAGCTGTCACTATAGGTAATACGCACTTTCCTCCGTGGTAATAAGTCTGTGGAAACAACTTCCAACACATGTCATATCAACCCTGTGCGGCGTCTTAGTGACAATGGGTGAACTGAGTTTCTTGATGAAATCCGCGTAATTTTGTCTTCTGTTGTAAAGAAACGCTGTTAAAGAAGTTGTTATTATGTTGGATATATTAAGAAATTATGATAATACTCCTTCCTTAATAATAAGACTACAGGAAACTTTGTGCAGTATAATATAACAGTTGTGTGTGAAATATTACTATGTGGGGTATACGGCAAGAAAGAGCCCCGCGGAGTAATGATCTCGCCCTTGAGGCGAAATCTTATTTATAACAGTAATCAAAACCGCACACGAGACTCGTATCTCATGCTACAGGCAAATCTTATATACTATCCTAAACCTTTTCATATATTAGGAAATAAGGAGGAGGAGGAAATACAGGATCCTCATTTTAATACGAGTTACTTCAAAATGTAGTTTATTTAGACAGCGTTCTGTAAAAGTAAGAAGAACTTACGATTAAAGTCTTGTTTGAGAGAGACAACTTAAATAAGAAACAACGAAGGTATATATATCATATGTGGGTATATGACGGCCTCCGTGGTTGCGTTGTTACGATCTTTGTTTAAGAATCCGAAGGTGACGGGTTAAAATCCCAGCGTGCGCATATAAATTTTATTTGATTAATTTGTTATATTTCACAATTTATTTATTAATTTATTGCGGCATGTTCCAGAAGTGAAAGATGCTTTAAGTATCGCCTTGATGAAATGGCTATAGCCGTGTTTGGTGTTTAAATCTGAATAGCCAGGTCTTATTCCCCACCTTCCTCTTTCCAATCACTTTCCCCTCGCAACTACCTCCCAAATAACAAAATAGTTGGGGATATCATGGTGCCACTGGCTTCAGACGGTTTGAAGCAGTTGAAACGTTTATGGGGTACTTACATAAAAATATAGGAATATGTATAATATTAGAGCATTCAAGGTTGTCCAGTAGACATCGCATCGTTATTACTTGTCATTCGAGAAAATACACTCTGTTAATTAATATAGTTACTAATATTTGACTATTATCTCACCATCCAAATTTCACAGTAAATCTTACTTAAAATTACGAAAAAGTCAATCCCGGGTTTTAAAAATGTTTTTTTTGGTGTTGTTAATGATAAGCATATAACGTTCTTTTAATTTTTTCGTGAATAACTTCGTTTTGAAAATTTGATTTCTCTTTAGTGTCGATTTTCACAAACAAAAAAAAATCTTGCTTAAAACAGAATTGCAAAAGTCGCACAACGATAAAATATGCCATTCCGAAAGGAGCTTTAAAGAATACTTCCTGACAAAATGAAAAACTTCCAGGCTTGATTAATAAGTAAGTCAGAATGATGTTCGTAAAAAAATCTTGAGTAAATGAGCCATTTAAAAATACAGTGCGTTTTTCTGACACCCTGTGTTACGAATCAGGTTTCTAGAATTTTTTGTTGTGATCGAAAAAAGTAAGAAGATTTACTACAGGCTTCAAACTTTATAACGAAGTGCATTAATCAGCTTCTATTTCTTGTTTATAAGCACGGAGGCTAGAGAATTCGTAGTGAATTTTAACTTTAAAAAATGCGTTTTTATTTATTTTCGCCCTTTGGGCTTTTACATAAAACAAATTGATAATTAAAAAAATAATGTAAGGTGTGATGTAAATTGTATAATATAATATTAAATAGCTACAGGTTTCACAATACTAACGATAATTTTTGACTAAATTCAAATAGCCCCAACAAAGGCGGGCTCTATACCAAAGAATGTATAACAACTGATAAATTATTACTTGGCGTTCCCACCTCAAAGATTATGGTCAAGAATAGCCAAAACGTAAAATAAAAACGTGCACTAACAAGATGCAGATACTTTCCTGGAATAGTAAGGCTTCGTCTGGCCCATGCAATATGGGCAGCAAATTATTATTTAGGTTATTGATAGATAATCAGGTGGCAAATCAATCAATTTGTTATAAGGTGGCGAGGGTGAGAAAATTATTCAATCTTCAGATGTCAATTTTTCCAAACACAACAGTACAATAATAATAACTATCAGTTAAAAACCCGCTCCGTGGGCCCGCGGCTCCGCGGGCCCGGGGCGGCACTTGGTTGGGCTTCGCCCAGTTTAGTTGTTACTAACAACAGTTACATTTAATAGGTAGATATTAGGTCATTCACAGAGATAGGGTGAGTATTTATTATTAAAACACGAAACAGGAAGGAGTTAATGAATAATAGCATGTTCAATTTAACCCTCTTTTAAATATGTTCCCACTCAACTGGTCTTTCCCGTCTAACGATATTGTAATTCCTAATTGTGATAAACTCCGCCCACTCTTACCCCTCCCCCCTCTTTCCACTTCTTCTTTCCAATTGTAATCTATATTTAATTTTTGACTTTAGTGTATACTTCCTCCTGATGAGGTGAACTTCATGAAACATGTAGAGGTTGTATATAATAAAGTGATGTAAGCAAAGTTATTTGTGTTGCCATCACAAAGTGATAAATTTCCAGAAAGAATTTTTCTTAAAACGCTTTTTAATGGTCAAGTAATTTTGCATTAATTATGTGTATTGTTAGCTGCATATTTAAATATTCGCGCCAGTTATTTGGTTCGTTCTTCCGCCGCCAGAGACGCGCTCTGTCGGCCATCAGGGCAGGCTATGCGGAATTTAACCGAAAAAAAGATTTGAATTTGACCTATCAGAGGACCGAAACCGTCCAAACGCTGGCGTAATAATACTATTAGACTAGATAATACGAGTTTATTCCGGAATGTGGGGAGTTTGTGTAATCCCACACATCCCATAAAATATATACAATAATATTACAATAAATATACAATAATAATAACAACACCAAGAAAAGATGTTAGTATTAGATTGACGGGGCCAACAACATTCTCAGTGGACTGCGATGCTTGAGTCTGGACCAAAGATACTAGAAGAACGAGATGTGCTATGAGCAGTTTATACTGTGCGGAATTGTTTTGCCCAGTGTCGCCGGTTTTGTTCACCAATACTACTGCACACCTTCGCTTACGCTAAGGTATCCGCACTAATACAGAGAACAGATTTCTGTGCGTACACGTCCCGATAGTATTCAAAGTACCCTAATTAGGTAGTACTCCGCTTACGGTCCGGCGGCCAATAAAGCATATCTCGTTCTTCTAATATCTTTGGTCTGGACTCTGTTGGGATTCCACGATAAGGATATTTTCGGGGTTGTTTGTCCTCTCCCTTATACCTTATTTTTTATTAGAGCAGTTCGAATGGGTTTAAATTATGAAGGGCTAACATCTTTCTCTAGCGCTCCTCGATGCTCGTCCAGGAGTCATACGGAATTCAATGAAAAGGACATTTCTGGAGTTGTTGATCCTTCCATTTAGTCTTCCCACCCTGGTTCTTATTAACTGCAAATTCGGGAACTCGCCCTGCCGTGAATACGGTATGCATTGTTGTATTGCACCCGAAGACTTTCCATGGTTCTTTTTTTGAAGTTGGTCCACATATCGCAAGTAAAAAGCTTAAAAGAGCGTTCTTTTCACCTGCAAACTGCAGAGTCGAAATCTTCTACTAAGCATATTACCTTTTATGCTAAGTGCTTGCCTCTGCCTGTCGATGTCGTCATCATCCGTCACATAATTGGTGATGATGTGACCTAAATATGTTATAGCTTACACTATTGTGAGAGGATCACCGTTCAAAAAGGCTGGGGGTATATTTTTTGGTCCTTCTTCGTGTTCAGTGACCAACATTTGTTTCGAGTGAGAATTCTTCACAAATCTTAAAGAAAATTCGTAGTACTCTTATTGACGGTGCCATCAACACCATATCGTCTGCGTAACTTACGTTGTTGATACATTGTCTCCCAATATGGCAGCCTACCCCAGCATTGTTTAAACTATGAGTTAATTCATCCATGTATATGTTAAACAATACTGGGGACAAACATCCTAACTTTCTGACCCCACTTTTAAGAAAAAGGTATCTGAAAAACTAAAGTTTTATAAATAATTGTTATCCTTTATGTTATGCATAAAACCTTGTTTTATAAACATTAGTTTATCAGTAAAAAAATAATAAGCCATTTTATATGCATTCGGGTAAGTACCTGTCCGAAAAGTGCTCATTATAAATATATAGAGGCCTGAAACACAACCTTTGAGGTACTTATTTAAAATACTAGAAATTATAAACCAACAGAAACAAAAATAAATTATGTTATGGTGCTTTACTAAATTTCAAGTATAATATTATCTGAAAAAATGTTATATCTCAGGTTTTACCAGTTAATTTTAACATTTACCAATGTGTAATTTTTTTAAATTTTATAACATAATTTTAACAGTAATTTACATTTATACATGGTTATAATGATGTTTCTAATTATAGGTGAGCACAACATTCATCTCAATATTATTTGTGTAATAGTTATTGGTTAGTTACAGTAATAATAAATTTAATTTCAAGAATGTATATAATAACAAGGAGGATCGAAATCAATTATTAGGAAGAAACTTATATACTTATTAGTATATTATACATATATATATGTATACGCATACATGCATACATCTAAATACACATATACATACACATACATACATATATACACACACATAGATGAGTACATACACATTTAAATACAAACACACTCATAAGTGTGTACACTGTACGCATATTGTATGCAAACATATATACACATATGCACGCACGAATCATATATAGTGGAGCTAATGCATAAGTAGGTGATTGGTAAAGAAAATGAAATAATAAAATGGCTCTAAGTGAGAATATCATCAAATATAAGTAGGTGTAAGTTCTTTCTGAAGGTATTAATTGAGTTTGAAAATAGTCATTCTCAATGTTGGTTTGAAAAAACTTGTATTACTACAACAAGTATCTATCCAAAAGGTAGCAGGGTTTCTTGTGGATTTTGGTCTTATATTAAGGTTAATTTGATTAATTAAAGATGAATCATATACATTGTTAATGATTTTAAACAGATAGATTATATCTGATATGTTTCTTCTTTTGGCGAGTGAGACTTTTTTAAAGTGAGTAAGTCTTTCAGCATAGTTACTGAGATTTCGATGTACTCCAGATTTGTAAGCAAGTATTCTTAAGTTTTTTTTTTGAACGGACTCCACTTTCCTGCTATGAATTGTGTGATGAATGGCTTCAATCAACAGTGAAAACAGATAAACAGTAGCTCGTACTTTGCGGATTTAAAAGATATCAATTACTTATGGAAACGGACATCCTTGCGACACCTGTTGAATTAAATTTTAGTTGGCGGTAGGCATCTGTGATAGTTGAACTTATATCGAGGTTCTAGGACGAAAGCAGAGAGGTCGTTAAAATCGTATCGAATCAGGGAGATTTCCTTTTCCTAGGCGTAAAAACAAACAGTGAATTTTGTCAGCCAATTAGATTTAAACAAAAAGCTATAAAATTTTGAGTGAACCAATCAGTAAAAGAAAGGCGTGTGTCTACGAAAGACAAAGGAATTAACTTTGGACCCGACTATTAAAGAGATAATTAATGACCTTTTCATTCAAACAGAAATTAGAGGTGAAGGCACTTTAATACAAACATCGAACGGTTCAAGGTTTTAGTATGACAAATCCTAGGGAATGTTTTGAATAACTGATGCATTCGTGGGATAGCGAACCATAGGGATCGAGTGCTTTGGGGCCTTTTCATGTTGAAAAAACACACGCGAAAATACAATGGAAAATTTGTAAATGAAATATAGTATAAAAAAGGGCGGAAAAGCGAAAGAAAATTACTGGCAGGATTTTCAACCGTCGTGCAATTACTTATGAGAGCGGGAGGGTGTCAAGTTCGATGAAAATCGTAATAAAGAATAACGAAAGTGTTGGGGACATTGGAAACTAATCGTTATCAATTTAAGATGAAGCGGACATATTGGAAAAACGATTTGGAAGTAAAATTTCGCGAAAAAATTGATATTTTAGGAAGAATGCAGCGACTGAACGAAGGAACAATTCATAGATTTCGGGCTACTATAAAGGTCCTAGATACATGATAATAGAGTACCAATGCAAGACAGTAATACTAAACATATAGCGATAGATTTAATTCAGGAAAAGTAGGCATTTTACATAATTATCAGGGTAGATAGATCTAAGAGTTGCACGAGACTACAGAAGAAATGAGACGAAATAAATGGTTGGCGGTCTCATGTGTATTTTAGGATATAAACAATCAAAATTCGAACATGGGTTTTGTTTACGTTAGAGTAATAAGCAATTAGGAAAGCAATTAAATTTAACATAGGGCTTATGAGATGTTTAGTTAAAGCAAAAGACATAACAATTAATGAGTTTGAAATAAAGAGAAATTTACGAGCGAAGTACCAAAAATTTCAGTCTAAACAAACGTCAATGCGTATGGTTTATGTGAATTTTTGTATGAAAGGGACGAAAAGTTGGGCGGAGTTTAGGTCAGGCAATAAAAGTGACAAGTACCCCAGAGTCAAATAAGGTATATCTCCCATAGAAGTGTGGAAAATGATATATTAAACAATAATAGATGAAGGATGAAATTTTCCTATAAACAACACACATCAGGAAAAGTGTGGAGAGGATAAGGAAAGGGTAAACAACGGGGATAATGGATGATCCAAGTGGAGAAAAGCGATACAATTCCAAGTTATCCGTGAAATTAATAAATGCGGCTTGGAATATGATTAATTATAGAGTTATGAGAAATAACATAAGAATAAAAAAGAAATTTGTGGAGAAAAACGAGGCGAAAAAAGAAAATTAAAAAAAAGGGAAAAATCAAATCTGCGACATAAAGAGAGAAAGTACGGGTAAAAATGAAAAACTCGTATAGGTGACAATAAAATTAAGTAGAATTTAGACAAATTGAAATTCAAAAATGCATAGTAAAGATTTCGACATGGATTTAATCATTTTTCGCACGAGATGCATAAAATTGAGATCTATATATATATTATTGAGGACAGACCTATCGCAAATTGAGAAAAAAAAGGAACACAAAATCATGATATTCTAACTAAATTTTGTGTGAACAGTAGAAAAAAGGAAGATTGGGCAATTAACGTAGGCTCACTCGATTCGGACCCTATGGAGTTGAAGACAAGAGATAAAAACTAGCCACCGCCCAGAGTCAGACAACTGAAATATTACAAAAGATCATATGTCAGCACAATCGAAATTAGTGGCAGATATGTTCAAATTTACGAGTTGATAGGAGATAGAATTAATTATCCGAAGAAATTCAGATACGCCTTTTTGGAACCTAAGAGGGGTATTTAATGCTGTGCACAGCAGTTTCCGGACAGTCAGCCGTGGGTTTGAAGAGGTGGTTTTTGTGGCGGATAACGCGTTTTGGTAAATATTTCTAAGTGTTAGACTATAAACAAGTCTAGTGACTTAGAAAAAAAAACTCGCATTTAAAATCAGTGAAGTTTATTAAGTCAGTTTAATTTAATTAACCAATGAAAATATAATAGAGTCTAAACTCAGTGCTTAAGAGTGTTAAATGAAAATTGCTTAACAGTGAATAGTGGATTATCTAAATTTTAAAATAATTATTTCATTCAAAGTGAAAAACATTCAAATTCAATTTGAGAGTTTTATCGGAAATCTAAAGTGAACGTGATCGCGAATTAATATTTAAAAATAGATTATAATTTAGTTTCGATTTTGTTTAAAAATATTAATAGTAAATACTTACATCTTTGTTTAAAAAGAAACACAATTTAGACAGTTCGAAAAGAAATAATAATAAATACTCAAACTTTTGTTCTAAAAGTAACAGTTTGAAAAAAAATTAATTGTGGATAGTTTAAAATATTGGTGAAAACAGTGCAATTCGGGAGAAAATTTTAACAAATATTTAATTTATTAAAATCAAGTTAATTAAAAGATCGCTCAATTCGGAATGAATTTTCTTATAAATTTAAATAAAAAGAATTTAGAATCAATAAATTGATCAATTATAATCCATCGTGCGTATAGCGACAGTGTTAAAAGTGTTTGTCGATTTAACCAGAGTTTTAACATCAATCTACCATTTCGAAATTAATTTTGAAACAGCTATCATTCGAAAGTTTAAACTAGAAAAGTGTTATTCAATCAACGGGTTTTCTGGATTAGGATTTCGTTGAGAAGGAGAAAATTAAATATCAGCTAATTTATATGAATCAAGCAAGAATAAAATATTAAATAAGAATAAATAGTCGAAAGGATTTATTTTGAAATTAGTTGGAAAATACAGTTAATTAGGTAAGATTTCTTCGGCAAGGTTGTTGTGTAGAACCCAACCGGAAAAACCTTGGTGGGGTGAGTTTTCCTTTTTATAAATAATTTTCAGGCCCTAGGAGTGAGAAGGTGCTGCTGATTATGGTATTTCAATTAAATTATTAAAACAACAAAAAGAATTACACATTAATATATGTATATTGTGTATTTATATGTATGTATATAAAGTAATATATTGTATATAAAGAGTGTATATGAGTAATTTATGTACCTATATGTAGATATATATGTATTTTATTTATTAATCAAAATATCGGAATGGTAACGATTTTAAAGACCTACCCATGGACATATCTATATTATTGGAAAAGAAAATATGTACTTATTAATGTTCAATTCCATGTAGAATCATATATTTATATTGATTTATTAAATTATGTACTATTACTTAACATATTTTGGCAATCGAGATATGTGTATTTATATATATATTTATATTTATTCTCCACTTACCTCTAGTAATTTTACTAAATTCGGAAAATGAAATAAATAGTTTAACTTCAAAAAAGGAATTAAATATATTAAATTAAATACCAAAGCTGTGAGATTTTAATTAACAATGCATAAAAAAGGGGAACACAACTGACTCATGAGAAGAGGAAGTTATTTCTTAAATAAACAAATCTCACATCTAGTTTAGTGTGTCAGGAGAGGTGTTTACGTTATCGGAATGTTTATAATAAATCGCTCACTGGAGAACTGGGTCAACTAAATAGTTTGAAAATGGCCTTGGGCCGTAACTAGATATTTATCAGGATATTATTGCGCAATGTGCAGCGATTTGGGTGCTCTCAAATACCTATCATTCACAAACATCAATTGAAAAATCACGGGTTAGTAAGAATTATATCGAAGTATTACATGAAACATTTGAATATTATTGATTGAGTAGTCGCATAGGTTTTTATTAGTTACCTGAAACAGCTGGGAATTGCGTGCTCTCAAATACCTATCATTCACAAACAACAATTGAAAAATCACGGGTAAACAAGAATTATATCGAAGTATTATACGAAAAATTTGAATATTATTGATTGGGTGCTCGTACAGACCCCCCATCAGTTGCCTGAAACAGCTGGGAGTGGTGTGCTCTCTTATGTGGCAATCAATTACATGAAACAGTTGAAAAATCACGGGAAAGGATGAACTAAATCTCATGTTGAGCCCTGGAGAAAAAAAAATTAAAAATACAGTTCATCCAATAGGAGGCAGTGGTCACTTCTATAACAAGACCACTAACCAAACAAAATAGAGATGGCGAATCTCTTAAATAAAAACGTCAAAACCAAACAAAAACAAAAAGCCTGGAGTTCGGTAGCTCTCCAAAACAAACTATCAATAAGATCTTAGTATATTAGTATTTATTCATATTTCCCACTATTCTTAAGTATTTATTCGGTTACCAAACTTAAAATTTTGCAGAATTCTTTGTACGAGATCCGAGCTTGGAATGCGGAGCAATTAGCCTCGTATTGCGAGTTATAAACCTTTCCCAAAATGTATGTCTATAAATATGTATTCGTATGTACTGTCCATTGGAGAATGCGGACCTGCATAACGCTTGCATTTTAGGTCTCCGGATCACTCCCGCATTTTCTCTTGGACGTAGAAGGAGGATTCACGACCCGTAATTCCACACCAACCGTGAGTATATGATTGTATATAGGACGAAACCGGTTCGCCCTAAGTAAATTGTAGTCCAAGGAGGAGTAGGAATTTGGAGGTTTCGGGGCTCGGGAGAAGACTTGAAGGCAGTGCATGATGACGAAGGAAGGTTCTTTTGGGACGCGGTAACTTAGGTACCAATCAATTGAATCGTGTCACAAGATTGTGCGAATTTCTCGTTGACTCTCGATCACTTCGTTTACTTGCAGGAGGACAGGAGCCAAATTATGTCAGCAAAGGGTTATTCTGAGTTCGTCAAATATACAACTAACTAATAACATTAACCTACTAAATCAATCTTTACACGTACCTTATAGCAGCAGAGTCATAAAGGAGTGGCGCCAAACAGACACAATAGTTAACCAAAAATCAAATTTACTAACAATTAACCATTTGAGTTATATTTAATTACCTGTCCAAATATATATGTATAATATCTTTTACCAGCGTTTAACTACGACTTCGTTAGGGTGCAGGGAATCAGAATAGTTACAATAGGAAAGTTAGCTCATTTTAGAGAAACTATTTAAGTATAGATTTGCAATGGAGAGACCAATTCAATTTTGAAGCTCAACGCCCCGATCAGAATCAAGAGGGTTACCACAAGTAATTAAAATCCTATATCATAAACCAAAAAATTACACAACGTTTGATGGAATTTAATTACAATATAAATACTAAAATATTTACGTTCAAGGTCGTAAATAACGTATTAATTAGTTAAGTACATATGTCTATAATGATATATAGTACAAGAGAGCTTTAAGTAGCTTTCTGTAGTTATCAAAGAAATTAAGGGTCCAATTTTCACGGAGGCTTATGTGTTGTAGGGGAGGAATTTTCCATCCCTACGAACACATATGCAAAGCCTTAGAAAAAAAATATCGGGCATAGCCAAGAGAGAATAAAATTTTATATTGTTTTAAACAAATAAAAAGAATGGCAAAAAGCTTAAAATATCACAATTGCATAATGTGGTGACCAGAGCCATAATAAATCACAGAGCCGTATTCTAAGATGCTTCTTACATATGAGAAGTACAAGATTCTGAAGCTACTGGTGTTCTTAAATGATTTACTGACTCTGGTGATGAAACCGAGCATTTTATTAGCCTGATTGACAACGTTTTGGTAATGGTTTCTGAAGGTTAGCTTCGAGTCAAGTAAGATTCCCAGATCTCTAATAGAGTCTACTCGTTTTAGGATTTCATCACAGATCGTGTAAGGGAAATCAATTTTACGGACATTTCTCGTGAACGAAATGATATTTATTACATTTGCTAATAGTTAATTCCATCTATACACCATTGAGACAATGTGAGGAGGTCTTTTTGCAGAGTTTTGCAGTCTTCTTGTGAATTCACAGGACGAAAAAATTTTAAGTCATCCGCATATAGTAAACATTTACAAAAAAGTTTTGCGGTTAGATCATTTATGAATATAATAAAGAGTAGTGGTCCTAAATGGGATCCTTGAGGGACACCAGATGTGACAAGTTTGGGAGAGGAGAAAATTAATATTTTTAATAGAGGTTTAAAAGTCCGAAATAAGAGATGGTGTCACAGTAGTTGTGTAAAAGTCACAGTAATTGTGCAAAAGTCTGAAAACCACACTCTCTCTTGTACCGATCGGAATTGCTAGGATTAACTGTGTTGGTAACGGTGACCGGATAAATCATCAAAATGATAATTCATCACATCTTTAAAAAGTTATATAAAGTCATGGAAAGTGATGAAACAAAAACTTTATTAACTGGGTTAAGTAGGTTAGGTTAGGTTAGGATAGGTTTATATATAAAAAAAATCATCATTTCTAATGACTTTATATCACTTTTTAAAGGTGTGTTGAATTGTCGATGTGTTGATTTATCATGGAACCGCAGGAAACATTTATTTTTCACATATTTCTATAAAGTTCTTGTGTAATTTTTTTTGCTTTGTTTTCAAAAATTATGTTTGTGGAGTTGATATGTCCCTTCTAGTAAAATATATTATAGAATAGTAATACTTATCTCAAATATATATATAAAAAAGTCCTGTTATCTGCGGTCCGAAGCTCTTACTTACTTAGGTTCAACTTTTTGATATAACACAGTCCATTAGTTTATTGATAATAAAACACGCCATTGACACAAAATTGATACACATTTGTTGATGTATTTATTGAAAGCTTATTAATGTGCTTTACGTGGAAAGATTATGTTACAATCCTCAATATTCTGTCATGAATGTGGTAACTGAAATTTGTAAGCAGTCCTTACCCTTTCAGCACCGCACTTTGTTTACACATATTGACCATATTTTAAGCTTGATAACACCTCAGATAATTAATATAAAAATATTGATGCTTACATATTTTTAAATTAGCATAATTTATACATAAGTATTGCGACCTAGCACGAACAATGGATGCCATGAGAAATATCCTCCACGAGCGATACACAAAATAACGTGCTATTGTTTTACAAAATCAAGAGATATTAATTTTCTCCGAACTCTGGTATTGAAAGGGTTAATTCAATTTTCAGGCTTGCAACTAGATCAAGAACAATTAGTTAACCATTTACCACATGTATAACATTTCAAAAAATATACTCAATGAATTGTCATTTGGAAAACAATGACAATTCAATTGAGTGTATTTGTTAAAACACACCAAAAAAAAATTTATATATTTCGATGGGTATTAAAAAATCATAAAACTAACGACGCAAAACTTTCATTTTGTCGAAGATAAGTTACTGCATTCAAAATGCACATTTGAAAAATAATTTCATTTCGATTTTCCGGTAGGCACATGTCTTTTTTATGGGGCTTATTAAAAAAAATACAAAATACAATACAAAAAAACTAAACTAATGATGTCGCCGGAGATCAAAATGTTGTCTACATTTTTACTCCCAATAAACCTGGAATCACGTTTTGTCACTGACCTACGTAACATTCATAACACTCTTATACTCTTACGGAATATAAAATTCTATGGTAGTAAAAAAAAATATCTATTATTCTAGTATTTTTTATCGTTAAAATATCACAAATACTTAAATTGAATAATAGACCAAGTTACTTATTGTCTTACATAATATACATGAATGATAAGTAGACGTGTTCTAAGCAAATTAAAAAAATATATATTTTCTTGTATTCTAATTACTTTATATCAACATCAGTATTAAATTTCTCTAAAGGTGTTTCAGAACCATGTGTTTTTAAAATTAAAATTAAAAAGGTCTTTATTATAGGGAAATCTGGGGAAACGCATACGAAACGTAGGTACATAAATGAACTAAGTAACAAAAAACACAGTAATCAAAAAACTATTTAAAATATTAAAAAAAACATTATAAATATCATACATGTCGCATTATATACAAAATATATAAAATTCACACATACACTTACATAATTCATCGAAACGTCCCAAGTAAACACAAATTTTACACGTGAACACGATAACATACGTTTCAACACATCCATTGGCTAAGAGGGAGGCAATATCGAAAATGAAAAAAGTGCAATTAGCAAAACACTGATACTGAATAAGATTGTTATGTTATGTATTTACGTGTAATGGAATTAAAAAAATAATTTTAAATATTCGAATTATAGGAGCCAGAGAAAGTAAAAATTCGCTGTAGAAGTAAAAAGTTCATTTCCTAAAATAATGAAAAAGTGGGAGGAAAGTACAATGTGATTTATTTATTACACCAAGCTTCTATTAAAAGGATATAGGTGTAAGCTCTCATATCCCGAGGCAAACATTAAATTACACACACATACTAGTGTGATGAATAATGCTTTTGGCTCAACATGCTCTGAGAGAGAAGGGTTTCACAAAATTTAATATTGCTATGAATTTATAGGTAGACATTTCAATTTTCAAGGTGTACACAAATTATTTCCATAGAACCCATAATCATTACGGTGATGGGTCGGCTGACCACAAGAAAGCAATTTCAGCTTGATTCAGAACATTATTAATTATTTGAAGTGAGTAGGTTTACTAGGTAAAACAATTAGTTTTTATTGTTCGATTGTTTGCTTAATCTAAAATTATACCCTAAGTTCTACCATTACTGTTAAAACTGGCTGCCAAATTCAATAGGATTACCACTCGAATATTAATCATATTACAGCCCTTGGAATGAAATTATTTCAGTTACCGCCCTAATGAAATTATGGAAATTTTAGCATTTGACATATTTATCTCCAGGGGGTCGTCGTAAGCCTATACATTCATAATATTTTTTTTACTTATAGGCATCACATGTTTTGCAAAATACGTTTCTAATTTACTTTTCAATTAAGGTGTATGTGATTTCTGTAATCTAACAGTTACTAAAAACACGTGTTCGATTATGTTGTATAATATTATGACTTTATACTAAAAACAGTTAAATAAAACACACTTGCAATTAGGATGTCAATGTTGTCTTTAATAGTGATGATCAATTAAATTGTAAGTGCTGTCTTTAATCTAACAACAGTTTAAAAATTTTGCAGACGAGCTCGATAACTATTTTCTTTTCTTTTTCTTAGACTTAAAATTAATATGGCACCTTTAAGCAAACAACTCCAGCTCAAATACAAAAAAGCATGTGTTTACATAATTGCAAACAATTATTTCATAGAGGAGTGGAACTACAAACTGTTTCATGAAAAGTTTTCATGTCAGGAATTAACTGCTGGCGTTGAAATTATGTACCTGTGTTACCCACAGGCTATGGGTATAGTGCTAAAGAAAAGTTATGTCTAGAAAACTTTAGTAAAATGAAGTTTAAAAAAATAAGGCCCAGCTGACGGTATTGCCGAAACCAATTGGGTTGACCAATTTTCGGTAAAATCACTTGCAATAGTTATCGATTACAAAACGTGTATACTTTTCTTTATACTCCTTTTGTGTATAATGGGAGTGAATTCGTGATTCGAGTAGTATTATATGTGACCGACTTGATAAGCAGACTGCTTTTAGAGATCACGCCGACTATCTTCAGTAAACTCGACGACGAATCCTTTTTTTCTACATCCAAAGTTGGTTCCGTTTAGTCATACGCCATCAAAAGCAATCGGGCTCTAAGGAACATACTTCGCGTAATGTAATATACATGCAAAACCCTAGTGAGAGAACCTCTCAATGTTCAATCTTTAAATTCGACTAATTTGATGAATTAGGTTTTTGGATCTGGAATAACCAGGCCTCTGAAGCGATTCGATTTGTCTCGTTCACGATTGTCCTGTCATTGTATACAAATCTAAATATATACCGTTATTAATAATAATGGTTCATTATTTTAGTTTTTGTCCAATTTATTTGTCTTCAATTTCCATTTCTAAACCACGTCTAATAGGTAATTTTTTTATTTGACATCTCACAAGAGCGCCCCTGTCTGTACAGTGTAAAGATATCCGGTTGGATTGTGGTTGTTATGGGCCGGTTAACGTAGGAGCTGGGTCAAAATATCTATTAATTTATTTATTTATAGAGTGGAGACGGTTTACATGTAGTTCCCGTGAGCACTTAGGCCATAGGCTTAAGTGCCTTTCTCCCATTTTACCTCATTCCTTTAACAGCCACCCGGTCCCTTTTAAAAAGTTCACCAGGGTTGTCATTGGATATGTGGTAGGTTTGTGTAAATCTCGTGTATCATGAATAAACCTGTATAACACCATGTTTCCATATACGTAGTTACTAAAACTCAGTTGTTTACAGCAATTCTAATAAGATATCGGTCCTGTTCAAATTCTTACTACCTGAAGATGGCAGAGTCCTCAAACGTCTCCGCCGTTTTCTGCTAGACGAGGCATGTCGACCGGTAGCTAAAAAGATCTATTCGCCAGACGACTATACCTGAGTCGCTCCAGGCCCCGAACCTTAGAACTTGTATTTAAACCCTCCACGTATTTTAAAGCCACTGGTGCTCCCAACTTGAGGCCTCTTCGCCCATTCCCAACCAAGTGTCTAAGAACCAAAAATTCTATTACAAGGCAAACCTTGAAGGAAATAAACGTTTTAAGTTAGACATGGGGAATAATTATTAAAAGAACTTGCGGAATTTAATGTTTGACAAATATAAAATTAGGTTTAATTAAACTTTACAATGTACCATACCAATACCTTTAACGATTAGTTGGCCTACCGGGACTTACATGATTTGAATTCAACTTTCGGAAGCAAACGAAAAAATAATTTTTTGGTATTCCGAAGGAACGTTTTGAAAAAATATAATAACGGGAGTATTTTTTACAACACTCTTTAAAGAAAATAATTAGAAAACCGTGTTAAGTTGTGAATATAAAGTGATTTTTTTCATAAAATTTAAAAAAAAACGTTTCAGCATTTTTCAATTATATTTTCATGTTAGCTGTTAGACAACAGACCACCGGGAAATCAAAAATATAATTGTTTTCAGGGTTCTGACAATGTAATCTATAATGGCATCGAAATGAACTGGGAATATGGAAATTAGAAAATTGTACGAATATAATATAATGAGTTTTACATACAAAATAAACTTTTACATTCGAACGAACGTTTATAAAAACATCACAAGTAAATGAACACTATACAAGGCAATTTCATAAATTCTACACTTATACCGTAAAGACTGAAAGTGGTATGAGAAGCACAGGACCACATTTATAATCTCTTCCCCATAGCCTGAAAATTTAAGAAAAAACTGTTCAATCTTATGCTACAAGTACGCATACGAGTATATACGCGAGCCGAACTGACGAACTGAACTCAACTTATGGGATAGGAATGAAGCACCGCAAATGGCGCGAAATGCCGCATGCAGTTGCTTTGTTGCTTTCCCGTTATTTCTGACTGTTCGTTTTTCGGTTCGCAAATGAATACGTACCATTAAAATAAGTCAACAGAATAATAATGTTCTTCAATGTAGAGTGATTGTTATGTAGTATTGTTATATTGTGGAAATTATGCATTGTTATATGTATTAATAGCTTGCATTTATGTAGTAAGTTAGAAAGTGAAATGTTTATTTTTATTTACCATGAGAAATTTTTTGAAATACATTGTTCCGCCAATGTGTGCCTTGTAGTTCATTAGAATAAGAATTTCAAGATAATATGTGAGTGGGTGTAATTTCATTAATCTTAAGGAAAGTCAGAAACTATCGAAAGTAGAGTATATCGAAAAAAAAAAATTTCCCAACAGTGGTTTGTGCTAAGAGAGCGTTAATTTTAATTCGTATCTTGAATTTCTGACTCCGCATAAATAATATAAGCATTAAGTAGAAAATCTGCAAAGCGATGTCATACCAAAATAACTGTCAGACCGTATTATTTTCAGCTCAAACTATAATTTTCATAATAAGTTATGTAGCTTTAAAATATACATATATTTAACTTACTACGTCCTACTACTTTATTTTTGTGCAAAATTCAAGAGTTCGACTGAAGTAAATATTGAAAATATTGGGAGTTCAAATAAGAGAAATCCGATAGTAATTATCATAAGAATTCAGATCATTCTTGATATGAAGAAGCAATCATTTTGAGATTCTAAAATGAGAATATACGTACAGAGGTAAAATTAATAAGTATTAAAATCAACATAATAATGTACTTCTTACGTATCATGATCGTAAAATAAAATAACGTTGGAAGTTTATTTGTTGTTATATTTTAGAGAAAGCGTAACCAAGTTTATCTATGCTTTAATGACTACATTTATTATTTCTATTAACTGTTTAAATTAGTTGAAATTTCGGTTAATCTTAGATTATATTTGATATTTTAAGGACGTGCCGCTTACTATCTATGTTTGTTCAGTTATTATAGTTTTAACCTATGTTTGTGCGCTTGATATTATATTAATGCAAACAAACTTTGATAATCAAATGTGATTATCATTATGTAAAATGATAATCTTTCCATTTTCTTACTGTATTACAAAACTATGTTTGTTTTTACTTCCGAAGACGCCAATGAACTGTAATTATAGGGAGGTTTTTTATGTTATTTCTCTCGGAGGTTTCAGAAATTGCGTAAGAATAATTAAAATATTGTTCCGTTTTTAATTTTGCAGAGACTTAACTAACTAGTTATTTAGTTATGTCTCCAATCGAATTGAAATACAGTTTTAAAAAAATTGTTCAGGTAATAATTTTTTTAATGTTTTAATTGCTTTTTACTGAAGTTTTCTGGTACACAAAAAAGCGATGATAAATATAATAGTTTATTTTACATTTGCGGAAAATACTTCCTTTATGGTAAAAAATTGACTAGGCGAACCTTTTTTTAAATATTTCAAATCAAGGTACATATTAATTTTAACTTTTAATCTCTCAGCCATGATATGCTGTAAACGACAACGATCTAAATAAAAGTCGATAAAAGTTTAAAATCGTGTTAATAAATAATAGATTGTATCTTTAAAGATTAACAATAACTATGACATAACCTTCTAACATGTAAAAAATAACCTCCGCAAATTTTTACGCTTTACAATTTCACTTATACGTCGAATTTGACTTTTATGTAATGTACGGGACGTGTTTGCCTGCACAAGAAAAGACTGTAAATAATAAGCACCGGCACACATCAGTCCTCAACCTGAGTAATGATTTAAACACTGTGAGGTGTTCTATCCAAACCATCATAAAAGAAAGACGATTTGAATCAAAATTCACATTTTAATTACAAAAAGTATTGTACTGGTATACAGAACGTACAAAGGGGTGTAGCTTATAGGTCCTTCATATTTTTTACAGCCAACCCAATTCAAATGAAATAGTTATATGTATTTCAATACAACTTGAATTTAAAACACAGATAGAAAACTGATACAATTGGAATCCTTAGTCAGTAGCCAGGAAGAATTGGCCGGCCTCTAGGTTGTCAGTATCAATGGCTAATTCAGTCAATAGCCATGAAGAATTGGCCAGCCTCTAAGTTTTCAGCATCAATGGCTAATTCAGTTGGTAGCCAGGAAGAATTGGCCGGCTTTTAGGTTTTCAGCATCAATGCCTAATTCAGTTGGTAGCCAGGAAGAATTAGCTGGCTTCTAGGTTTTCAGCATCAATGGCTAATTCAGTCGGTAGCCAGGAAGAATTGGCCATCCTCTAGGTTTTTAGCATCAATGGCTAATTCAGTTGGTAGCCAGGAAGAATTGGTCGGCTTCTAGGTTTTCAGCATCAATGGCTAATTCAGTCGGTAGCCAGGAAGAATTGGCCAGCCTCTAGGTTGTCAGCATCAATGTAGCAGGGATTGGCCAGCCTCTAGGTGATCACCGGCAGTGGGCAGTTCAGTCGGTAGCCAGCAGGTATTCGTCAGCCTTTAGGTTGTCAGAGCCGGCACACGGAGACGCCAGATAATTGTAATATCTTGATAGAGATGGTCAAGCAGCGGTCGGGCTTGGCTCAGCTATCCAGGACAGCAGTGTTGGTTGTGGCAGGCTACGCAGCTTTCAGTGAGAATCAGGAATGGTAATTCAAGTTATCAGGTGTTGCTTCGACGAGTTGTAAAAATTGAATGATAAATATATTGTTGGTGAAGTATTTATAATCTTCCACAGTTGTTTGTGCGACGTCAGCTTGCAAAAACATGTTACAGTTTCTGTATCAATAATATCAGCCTGGTAACAAACAGCCTTTTTAAATATTTCGTTTTTAAAAATAGGGTCATCATACTGGCGGGTGTGCAATTGATATTAAATGCAACAATATCATGTTTCATATAGTCGACTTGGCCTGTCGCCTGGTAACAGAATGTTTTTATGCATAAATCGAGTATTATTGGCATTTTCAACTGGTAAATATTGTGATTTGGAAAAAAGGGGGTCATCAAACTTGCAGATGTTTACTACAAGTTCGTGATACAGTGGGTAGTAACAACTCAATATAGTTTTATGCTATGATGTTCGATACATGTAATGTTTATAAATAGTAAAATAACTCCATTCATAATAATGTACTCGCAGTAATTTAATAAACATCCTAGAAAGCAAACAGCTCCTACGTCATTCGTAGTTTTAAAAGTTCTAATTATGATGTGGTTTACTTTCCAGTGAATTCGTGTTCCTGCAAAGGGTTTGCATATTTTAACCAAATTATAAATTAATTTCACAGTAAAGCCTCATTGATATGAAAAATGCTACAAAGATCTCCGCAAATTTTTTTTTTTTTTTTTTTTTTAAAAGAAAGACAAACATTCCCGGGTTACGAATAACCCAACAATGTTTGAAAATCTCCTACTACCACCACAGAAAGCCGAAAATGTTGTGATGGAGGACTTAGCCAGCCGAGGAATCGAACACGCGACGCTCGGGTGAGACCCAAGCGCTATGCCCACTCAACCACTGACCGGTCTGTTCCGTTTTAATACATTAATTAAAAATAATTACTAATTATTTGTGTTGCAGCTATGTATCGAATTAAGTACCTCCAAGTTAAGACATTAAAAAAAGAATGGGTGGAGAAGCAATGCATGGTATAGGTGAGTATTCTTTTAAATCTTGTTTCCTGAACAGAACAGCGACAAAACAGTGAAAGAAGAAAAAGCGAAGGAAAAAAACGCTCCACCAACTTAATCTATTGTTTTATCGTATTCTGATTTGGCGTTGTTTTGTGATACTACGTTATTAAAGTATTCATCTTGATACAAAACAATACAAGTGAACCGTTTCAATGTCTATTTTACGCAATGCAAACTGGGCCCAATGAAAGTCCAAAGCTTTCAAGAAATCTATGGCTTAATATGGTTTATAGCTTCCCAGATGTCTTTTCTAACGTATCAAATCAGATACGAAACCTTTCAAAAGTAGCATTAAAGTATCTTTAATTTAAGATTTTCTTAATAAAATTGTTCAAATACTTACCGAAAAAATTAGATCTATCGACGCAATAACACAACCGTTATAATTCTTCTAAAATTGAAACACGCGACACACGAACATTGGTTATTCAGGTGGATTTTTCATAGTCTCTCCTTTCGTACCATTTTTCGTTATTTATTTTGCTTTTCATAGTCAATTAGTTTCCACATAATATGTTCGTGTGGTACATTTAGTTACAATTGTTTCTATGACTGGGTTGTTATAATAACAGCAACTGTTGTCTAGTAATACTCTGACGCGCAAAGAAACAGACCTTAGAAAATTTCACTCTTAATCCTAAAGTACTTAAAAAAAAACACTTTGATAATTTATACAATACCCAAGGATTGCGAAATCAAAACATATCATGAAAATAATTATATTTTACCATCTACATATTTCAAACTAGGATATATTATCTTAATAACAGTGTGCGTATTCGTCTGGGTAGCTTGCAACGTTTATATTTGATTTGTGACTATGGCGAAAAAAAAAACAAAAAAAGGCGCTAATAAATTTGTATGTAAACCCCGTTAAGCGTATCCCTCTTAACCTTATTTCGGTGACACTCTTTCAAAGTCGTTATAAGAGCATAACCGTAAGTTGTATTTTAATCCATTTGCATAAACTCTTTAAGTTAATGAGAAAAACATTTCATGGGGGGCTAAAAGAGGACATAATAAAAAGCCCGACCTCTGAAGGTTTGACCTTTTTATGTTTTCGCGTTACGCTTTCTGGTTTTACGTTTCCGGTTTCCATTTCTGCATTATCAATTATTTATTTTGCACCCTCTCCCAGATTTTGTTTTGGTATTTTCGTTCTTAAAACAAGAAGCAGCCCTTAAATTTGTAAAAAAATGCAAAGGTACTGTTTGTTTCTATGTATAATATTTTTTGTATATTCTTCATTTAGTTATAAAATAACATATTATATCTAGTATAAACCTTTTTTACTTATTTCTATTACATTGACGACACTTTTCAATACATCTAAAACTTATTCTTTATCGTATTTAGGCATAACCCACAAAAACAGCAAGGCTTTTAGCTTCTTTAACATTTTTCCGGTAATTCATTAAAGATCTTAAATCCTTTAAAATAGACATTATTTTGGGTTCCCGACAAATTTGTTTTTGGAAGTCTAAAATCTCGACAGTTTCTCGTGGGGTAGCCATGTATTCCGAAATTAAAATACTTAAACATATATTTTTTAACTTAAATATAAATATTAGGGTATTTTAAATTATATAAATATACATATGTATATATATATATATATATATATATTACATATAAAATAAATAAATGGTTTTATCACTGTAACCGACGTCTGTAGGTTCTGTTTGTTACTATAATTTGAAATAAATAAATGGTTTTATCATTGTAACCGATGTAGACAGGTACTGTTTGTTTCTATAATATGAAATAAATAAATACCCATTTAATATTTAATGAGAGACTTTTTACATTGTATGTATTGCGTAATATTTAATTATTACAACTTTTGTATAAATACATTTGGAGTTTCGACATGTCAGGAAGACAACACAATTATGAATTGCAATTATGAATTTTATTCGAAAAAATACCAACTTTAATCACGTATGTAGGTATCTGAATAAAAACCTATTGATTGTAACTCAATTAAATTTAATCCTTTTATGCCGAAAACTACAAATTATATCAAATGAAGTTAAATATTAAATTTTAACGTTCACTGATTCGTATTTATTAATCACGCTTTAGAAAACTCAGCCCGCATCAGCTCAGTAAATTCAGACGTCATTTTCCGCGATGTAGGCAAGTACTTAATATCCCCATTTGATAGAAACTGATCAACCGTTATAAATTAAATTAATTCCATTTATCATTATTTGTTAGTTACCGTATTAAAATTACGACTAATTGAGGAACTCTTTTGGTCAAGTAGTTTCACAGGCAAACAAATTGGATATATGAAATGTTCAGACAGTATTGATTAGTGACGGGTATAATCCGTCCCAATCTCCTAAGGTGACGACGACTGAACTTCATCATTAATAAGGAGCTGGTAAATCTACCAAAACTTTCAACTACTATCTCATTTGAATGAAATGAATGTTGGCTTAATCCACAAATCAGCCAACTCTATTGCGATAAATCCAGTATCAATGTTATTTAATCATTAAATCGTTACTCCCATTTAAAAGATAAATTACGCTTTAAAAGAAAAAAAGGCTATAATAACATACCTCAGTAATAATAAAAATTACCCATATGTGCTATAAAGATGGGTTCTATATCATTTTAAATAGAAATTTTCCATTTGATTACTGATCCACTGAATAACAATGTACATATTATCACATATTTGTGACATGACAAATATGGGTGAATAAAATATAAAAATGTTAAAGTTAAAAATGTAAGAGAACTTCTCACACGTTCAAAAATATGATGATAAAGTATACATTAATATTTGTTATTCTAAATTTTATGCGTTATTTGGTCTCCGTTCTATGATGTTCACATTAATCATATCGAATCCGTATAGAAACGCTTCTTAAGGGGAATTTCTTGGAGGTTGGGTCTAGAAAGAGGCGATTACTCATAAGATGAACTTATAAGTAATAAATAATAGAATAGAATAAGAGACACTTTGAAAATATTCTGAAAAAAAAAACTACTGTCACTTAATTAATCTCACAAATATCCTTAGTTTTCCATAACTTCCTTTCTTTTTTAAATTATCCTTCACTACTACCAAAAAAAATACTACAGCAAACATACATTTATGTACAATGAATTATTTAAGTACTAACTAACAACAACATTTATGTACACTCCCCTTCCATACACAAGCAAATGCTTTCAATGGAAGAGTAGTAAAAAGACCCAAGATGTAAAATGAATTATGTACCATGTAAACATATTATTAAAAATAAAAAATAATTACAAAAACAAAAATATATATTTTTTTTTTCTTTTGAAAAACGTTGGAAGGACTTTGTCTCTTCTGCATTTTCAAAATTGTTAACAACAATTGACTCATCTACTTGGTTGCAACTCATCCCTTTCAATATCCCTTCCCGTAGAAAAATAATGAAATAATGATATTCACCAATGTCCAGAATGACCAGACTTGTCAAATCAAGATAGGACCTTGAGTTTTTTGATGTAAGCCGAAATGACTTTTGTCCGTCATTACTCAAGTAATATTTTATATTGATATGGCTGAAGTCGTGAACTTTATCAAAACCTTGTTCCTGTCTTAACTTGACATTATCTCTATTGTTTTTGTGCCCAATTTTTGTCATAGCATCTTTAATTGTAACATTTCTCCTTGTATTAACTTCATGTAATATGTAATGTTTTTATTCTTGGTCCGTTAGTAAATAAATAAATTATTACCTTATTATAAAAACTGGGAAATTATACTGTGGCGAAACATGTTTTTTCTTTTATTAATATGTTGATACAAATCTTTCGAATGGTTATCTTTACTTTTATAAAAAAATTTAGTGCCTAATAAATCGTTCCCGTTTCTTTTCTTTCATGGATTAATTTACTCCTCTTTTTTGTCTTCTAGATTTTATATTACCTCCCCAAATGGTATTACGGAAACTGCTGACAAATAATATCTAACCATAATTACCATTTTTATTTAAAATAATCCTTTTTCTTGTGTTTGTAAACCTAATGTAATAAATGTGTACTTTTAGCACCAAATTCAAGGCAGTATAGATTATACAAATACAATTTTACTGTAATTAAATATATTGTGAAAAGTAAGCAGAATATATATTTTAAAAGTTCAACAAAACTGCGAATATGGTAACTTAACAAAAAAGACGTACATTTTCAGACCTATTGTTTCTGCTAAATATTAAAATATATAGTCCCGAATTGGTATATGTTGTTGGTTTAAATATTATAACGAGGAGTACCAGGCACTTTGAGTTTCTGCATGTAGAAGCCAACAACACAATTGAAGCAAATAACTCAAAAATTTCTCCCGAAATCACAACATGTACCCACTACAAAAAAATACTACACTTTTTTCATAATTCCTTGTTAACATGCAAAACTAATTTATTTAGTTTTTAACGTGAAATATATTTTTTTAAACTTTGTATTTAAGTGTACAATTATTTTTTACAAAACATTTATTAACAGTGAATAACAATTCATGAATATATTTATTTCATAATTTCTCTGTTTCTCTCCACACACTTTTTAATTTTTTTATTATTATTACTCATATATTAATCAACCTTTCTCATCCAAGGAAAAATTATTAATATATTGTATTGGAATACGTAATAGATACTTTAATCATATTTAATTTAATTCACTTCATCACTTGTATTGTTATGTATAAATAAACAAAAAATAGTATCGAAGAAGAAGATAATACTAATAAATCTCAATGAAACATGAAACAGAACAAGACACAGTAAAATAAAAAAAATATATCGTTCACAACCTGGAATGAATTAGTTAGTTGCTACATGATATTGTTTATTCTGAATTTGAAATATGAAATCGACAAATATGACGCTAAATAAATAGGTCTTAATAGTCGAGTGGTTTAAGATGCCTGTCCCCGTAAGACAACAGATCATTGGTTCAATTCCCATTTGTGACCGTTATCTTTTTATTTTTTCTGTTTCTTATTCTGTTACATGTTTAATTTAGCTTTATTAGTATTATCTTTTTCTTCTGATATATTACATTGATGGGTATAACCTACAAAATTAGTTTAAAAGAAAAAGGTATTCCTAAATAAATGGTAAGTAAATGACTAAAACTACAATTTTAATACCCCATTTACAAATGTCTTTAAAAATTTATTTAAAATATGACAAATTAGAGAGTATTATAATTCATGCGCGATTTTGTATTTTTAGAAATAGAATGCTTAAAACACATTTTGTAATATTTTTAGGTACTATGCGTTATATGTACTTAATATGCGTCGTTAAAAAAATCAACACTTGTAATAAATATAAAGGACATTTCCTGTAAGTTAATGGAACGAATTAATCGCAACATCGGACTCGGGAATAGAAATAAAACCTTTGAACCAAAACGACTGTTTAATACTAGTCGAATAAGTAGAATAATCAAAGAAAATAAAGCCATGGCGTGTTTTTGAAGAAAGTTATCTTGTAGTCACAAAAAATATTCTCAGCGGGAGGCCTGTTGTGTCTGGTTTTGCCGGATATCCGGTTCCACCGCCTCCCCTCCCATTCCAGTAAATTCACCAGCCAAATGTGTGGGATATCCCATAAACCACGGCTCGAAAGGGGAACAACGGGAATAATGAGCACGGCTATTAAGATGTGGTATCTAGTCTGTGATATAATTCTATTCTATGGTCAATATGGCTTGCATCCAGCGATTAAGTCTTCTTGTGTGGGTTAACCCACATTGTGCCTTTCGATAGCAATAGCAAAACATATTATATTGTTGCAGGGGTCTATAGACTCTACAGAATATATTATTTGGTTTTTACACTAAACCCTAATCCAACTTTTTATGTTCTATTATGGTGTGTTCTTTACTGACGGACTTTCAGCATGCGGACCGTAGCCCGGGTTAATCTTTTCCCTTTTGGGAATAGCTCATATAGGTCTCATAGAAATAGTTGTCTCCCTTATTTCATGGTCAGAAATATGATCTAAGCGGTGTTAGAAGAAGAAAACAACTCGATTCACAATTCAAATGTAAAAGTTAACCACATAACAATAAAAATATAGTGTATGAAAACTATATATACACAGCATTGACTAATATGAAATAGATAGAAGGAAATCCCGTTAACACTACATTTTCCAATGCATTCGATAAGGTCTGCCTCAAAATCAGTCAGAAAATAATAAGTGCCATATCAATATGCTCAGAAAATTAGCGATAAGTGGAAATTTATTGGCATGGTAGATTAGCTACTCCAATAAATTACTTCTTCGTTTAGATAAACGTCTGCATATCTTATGAATTTATTGCTATCAGCGGTGTCTCCCAAGGTTCGCACCAGAGACCTTTACTTTTTATCCTACTCATCAATGACGTTACCAGTATTTTGAACAGTGTCGAAGTTTTACACTTTACTGAAATTATTAAGCTGTTTAAGGTCATTGATGATATGTACGGTTTCCTAATCTTGCAAGAGAGCCTTAACTTTTTCAAATGGTATTCTGGTAATGAAATTAAGCTAAATATGAACAAATGCCAAGTTATGAGGTTCTACAAAATTAATCAATCAATAAAATATAATTATTCTTGGGTAATGTTAAATTAATCTCGGTAGTCGAAATACTAGATATCATTTTTGACCAAAACTCTGCTTTGTATCTCATATAACTTTTATCGCTAACGTGCAATGAAAATATTGGGTTTTATAGTTCACCTATCAGACGATGGCGATGTCGAACGACAAAGGAGAAGCCTAAGCATAGTGTCTAATATGATTGCCCGCAGATTTTGCAAATGCATCAATACCCTTCAATTCTGTACTGGCCTGTATACGTGTGAGACATGGTGTCACTACCGAACTTTCTCGATGGAACGACTCCGAATTCAATACAATGACGCCTGTGTACTGGACGGGAGTCCACACAGACTGTAAACCGTGTCTTCAACCGATGGGAATGCTCCTTTACGGCAGATGATGATGATAGTAGTATGAGATTATTGCAATCTGCCTCCCGCACCCGGTGCTCGGTGAATGTTGGGCACAGGGTGTGCTGTCGTCTCTGCTCGCTTCTGGCGTTGGCGGTTTTCCTAGGCAGGGCCGGCTGGTCTTGAAGAGGTAACACCAGAAGGTTTGGAGCAGAAGACTAGGCGAGGTGAGGCAGTTGGTTGGCACGAGTCACTTGTTGAAATAAAAACGCTTATTTTGGTGGTAAAGTTGAACTGATTTAATATTTTTGATTTTGCTACTTATATTCTATAAGGCTGACTTGCAGCCGACATTTGGCTGTCGACTGGAAAAGGGTGGGGATTCTATCCGTGCCACAAACGCGTACATAAGCCACCGTAAAATGTTGCATATTCATTTTGCCGGTGGTTTTGCGGAAGAATTTGAGAGTTTGCAAAGATTTTGCAAGCTCCCCTGTATTAAAATTTCATAGTTTTATTACATAGCAGTTATAAGAATGTGTATCTTGACAACTAGATTTTTAGTTTGTCAAGATACGACATAAAATAAGAAATGTTTGTAAAATAAAAGTGTAAAAATGATCTTGAAGCGATCAAATTTGTAAAATGGTTATGGCAGTATTTTTCGCAGGTCCCCCGTGACATAGCGCTCCAAAAATGGAAAGATTCACTATGCTACGAGGTTTCTGGATTTTTGTAGAGGCAAATATGTAAAAATAATTGTACAAAAATGGTTACACAAATTCGTTAAAAAACGGCATTTTAAATATCTCCTCAGTGGTAGCATATCGCAAATAGTTTTATTTAACTACCGCCGAGGAGATGTACAAGTAAAAAATAGGTATTAGTAAATTATAATTTGTTAGTAAAATTTGTATACAGAAAAATCTGAACATCGTACCGGTCGGCCGGGGTACATGCGTGATACGGTACCGATGCTTTTCGGGGTCAGAATTTTCGGGGCATTTCGGCCGAAACGGGATACAAATGAGCAGTGGCGGGGAGTGGCGAATTTGCTAGTGGCGTGGAGTTGGCACATTTTATAAATGTAAACATATTTTGACAAAATGAAAAAATGTGGCCAACAACGTCCGTTACAGCATGTATAATAATATTTGGATAACGAAGATACAGCAGCACATCGACAATGTTCACGGAATTAGTACTAAATGGATTTGCTGGCCTGATGAGACACCGGGTCACTGGAGCCAGGATGCGGCTAATGGCCTACGCCAACACGTTGGTGACCGTAGCCTATCAGCACCAAACGCCACTACTGAGCCAGCGCTGGACCCAAGCTCACTCAAGACCACGCCCTGCATAGTTGTACTCTGTTGTTAATTTATTCTCCTTCGTATATTGTTGCATTTTTCACACATCTATTGTACAAGAAATATGTATATCTATATGGGACGTGTGGGATTGAACCAACTTCGCCACATCCTGGAATAACAATTATTATTATTATTATAGTAATACAGTAAAAAAAGGATTTCTAACAATCAAAAAAATATTCACACATAAAATTCCATACAAATCTCTCGTTAGAAGCATTCTACAATATAAGTCTATAATTTGGTTACCTGTGTAATAATCTAATTAATATCATTGAAAGGGTCCAACGTAAATTTTTGAGTTGTACGAGTTTTAGTCTTGGAATTCCTCTGGAATTATGAGTTTTTACTACTTTAATTTATCGAAATTGTTGAAGTTAAGTGACATAAAATTGTTTAGTTAATTATTAGCAATTGGATACACCTGAAATTTAATTATTGATTCACTTTCGTGTTCCTACCATTAGATCAAGGTATGTATTATTGTAACAATTATACTACGGTTTCAAGCAAAAATTTTGTTATGAATAGATTATACCTCACCGGAAACTCGTATGCTATTGATGATAATAACTTTGTACTAAATTGTATTATTTTTTCTTGTTGATTTATATAATCGTATAATTTTTGCTTTCTTTCCATATTGTACTATGACTGTTGTAATGTTTTCGCCTTTTCACCATTTTCTTTTATTTTTATTTGTTTAAAACAATATAAAATTTTCTTCTCTCTTGGCTATGACCGATATTTAAATTTTTTTTCTAAGGCTTTGCATATGTGTTCGCAGGGATGGAAAATTCCTCCCCTACAACACATAAGCCTCCATGAAAATTGGACCCTCTTCTTTGATATCTACAGAAAGCTACTTAAAGCTCTCTTGTACTATATATCTTTATAGACATATGTACTTAACTAATTAATACGTTATTTACGATCTTGAACGCAAATATACCCGTATTTATATTGTAATTAAATTCCATCAAACGTTGTGTAATTTTTTTGATTTATGATATAGGATTTTAATTACTTTCATTTTTGTGGTAACCCTCTTGGTTCTGATCGAGGTGTTGAGTTCAAAGTTGAATTAGTCTTTCTATTGCAAACCTAGACTTAAATGAATTTTCTGAATGAGCTAACTTTCCTATTGTAATTATTCTGATTCCCTGCACCCTAACAAAATCGTAGTTAAACGCTGATAAAAGATATTATACATGTTTATTTGGACAGGTAATTTAATATAACTCAAATGGTTAATTGCTAGTAAATTTGATTTTGGTGAACTTTTGTGTCTGTGTGGCACCACTCCTTTATGATTCTGCTGCTATAAGGTACATGTAAAGATTGATTTAGTAGGTTAATGTAATTAGTTAATTGCATATTTGACGAACTCGGAATAGCCCATTTGCTGGCATAATTTGGCTCCAATCCTCCATCAAGTAAACGAGATGATCGGGAGTGGACTAGAAATTTGCACAATCCTTTGACACGGCTCCTTGATTGATACCTAAGTTATCGTGTCCCAAAAAGCCTTCCACGTCATCATGTACAGCATTCAAGTTTCCCCCGGGTCCCGATACCCCCAAATTCCGACACCTCCTTGGACTACAATTTACTTAGGGCGAACCGGTTTCGTCCTATACACAATCATATACTCACGGTTTGTGTGGACTTACGGGTCGTGAATCCTCATTCCACGTCTAAGAGAAGATGCGAGAGTAGTCCATAGGACCTAAAATGCAAGCTGTATGCAGGTCCGCATCCTCCAATAGACAGTACATACGAATAAATATATGTATACATACAGTTTGGGAAAGGTTTATAACTCGCAATACGAGGCTATCTACCTCGCATCCCGAGCTCGGATCTCGCGCCAAGAACTCTGCGAAGCTCTAGGTCTGGTAACCGAATATATACGTACTAATAAGGTGATACTAATAAATACTAGTAAAATAAGATCATATTTGATAGTTTGTTTTGGAGAGCTATCGAACTCCAGGCTTTTGTTTGTTTGGTTTTGACGTTTTTATTTAAGAGAATCGCCATCTCTATTGGATTTGGTTAATGGTCTTGTTATAGGAGCGACCACTGCCTCCTATTGATGAACTGTATTTGTTTTAAATTTTACCTCCAGGGTTCAACATTAATTTTTGTTCATCCTATCCCGTGATTTTCCAATTGTTTCAAGTAGTTGATTGCCACATTAGAGAGTACTCGACCCTCAAATATCTCAGGCAACTGATGGGGTTTTGTATGAGCACCCAATCAATAATATTCAAATGTTTCGTATAATTATTCGATATAAATCTTCCTAACCCGTGATTTTTCAATTGTCGTTTGTGATTGATAGGTATTTGAGCGCACGCAGCTTCCAGCTGGTTCAGATAACTAATAAAAATCTATGCGACTATCTAATCAATGATATTTAAATGTTTCATGTAATATTTCGATATAAATCTGGCTAACCCGTGATTTTTCAATTGTCGTTTGTGATTGATAAGTATTTGAGAACACGCATCTTCCAGCTGTTTCGGGTAATTAATAAAATCCTTTGTGACTAACTAATTATGGCCAAGGTCGCTTCCAAACTATGCGGTTGACCCAATTCTCCAGTGTCTTTATTTGTAAACAAATAATATAAACATCTCCTGACACACTAACCTAAATGTGAGATTTGTTTATTTTAAAATTCCTTAGAAGTCATTTGTGCCTCTTTACTTTTATTGCGCACTATTTATTTTAAATATTTTTAATTCCTTTATTGAAGTTAAACTATTTATTTCATTTTCCGAATTTAGTAAATTTACTAGGTTAAATGAAGAATAAATATAAATATATATTTAAGTACACATATCTCTATTGTCAAAATATGTTAAAAAAGAGTACATATATTAATAAATAAATATAAAATATATGATTCTACATAGTCTGGAATATTAATAAATACATATTTTCTTTTTCAATAATATAGATATGTTCTCGGGTAGGTATTAAAAATCGCTACCATTTCGATGTTTCGATTAATAAATAAAATACATATATATAATTACATTACTCATATATATATTCTTTATATACAATATTTTATTTTATATTTATAAATATATATACAAATATACAATATACATATATTAATGTATAATTCTTTGTTTTGTTGTTTTAATTTAATATTCAATTGATATACTTCCACTTCACAGCCCTTCTGTGTCTCCTGGGACCTGAAAATTATTTATAAAAGGAAAACTCACCCACGTCAAGGTATTTCCGGTCGGGTAGTACACAACAACCTTGATGAAGAAATCCTACCTAATTAATTGTATTTTTCAACTAATTTCAAAATAAATCTTTTCGACTATTTATTCCTATTTAATATTTTATTCTCGCTTGAATCGTATAAATTAGCTGATATTTAATTTTTCTTCCGAACGAAATCCTAATTCAGAAAACCCGTTGATTTAATAACACCTTTCTAGTTTAGGCTTTTGAATGATAGCTGTTTCAAATTCTTTTTCGAAATGATAGACTGATGATTAAAATTCCGGTTAAAACGACAAACACTTTTAACACTGTCGCTATACGCACGATGGATTTTAATTGAACAATTTATTAATTCTAAATTTCTTTTTATATATTTTTAAAAGAAAATTTTTTCGAATTGCGCAGACTTTTAATTATCTCGATTCTTAAAATTAATTTCTTTTCCGAACTGTTAATTTTAGAACAAAGGTTTGAGCATTTGTTATTATTTCTTTTCGAACTGTCTAGATTGTGTTTATTTTAAACTAAGACGTAAATATTTATTACTATTATTATTTTTACACAAAATTATAATCTATTTTTAAATATCAATACGCGATCACGTTCACTTTAGATTAACGATAACAAACTCTTAAATTTAATTTGAATGTTTTCACTTTGAATGAAATAATTATTTTTAAATTTTTAATTAATTCACAATTCACTTTTTGCACTTCACTTAACACTTTTAAGCACTGAGTTTAAATTATATTTATTTCCACTGTTTAACCAAATTAAACTGATTTAACAAAACTTCACTGGTGGGGTTTTCAGAATTTAGAAACTGAATTTAAGACTTCTTACAAAACTTTCTAAGTCCAGGTACTTGTTCAGAATTTAACACTTAGATTATTTCACTAGAATTTTACCAATAGACGTAGTACTGCCACGTAACAACTTTTCAAACCCTCGGCGCGACTGTCCCAAAACTGGTGTGTACCGTCACTTTATACCCCTCTCAGGTTCCAAAAGACGTATCTGAATTTCTCTTGATGCTTAATTCTATCTCCTATCAACTCGTAAATCCAAACACCCCTTCCATCAATATCGATCGTTCCTACATACGATCTTCTGTTTTCCGGCTCAAGGCGGTGTTCAGTTTCCATCTCACAATTCTAAATCGATAGGGTCCGAATCAGGTAAGTCTGCGTTAATCGCCCAAGCTCCCTTTGTCCTCTGTTCATACAAAAATGTAGTTAAAATCTCATGATTTTGCGTTCCTTTTTTTTCTCAATCCGCGATAGGTCCGTCCTCAATAACATATATACAGATCTCAATTTTATGCATCTCGTGCGAAAATTGTTTAAATCCATGTCGAAATCTTTACTATGCATTTTTGAATTTCGATTTGTTTAAATTCTACTTAATTTTATTGTTACTTATATGAGCTTTTCCATTTCCACCCGTACTTTCTATTTCCATGACGTAGATTTGAGTTTTTCCTTTATCTTTGAATTTTATTTTTATCCGCGACGTTTTCTTGCACAATTTCTTCTTGATTCTTATGTCATTTCTCATAACTCTTATAATTACTCATTTTCCAAGTCGTATTTATTTATTTCACGGATAAGTTTGAATTGTATCACTTTTTTCCACTTGGATCATTTCCTATCTCCGTTCTTTACCCTTCCTTTTATCTTTTCTTCACTTTTCCCGATGTGTGTGGTCTCCTGGGAAATTTCATACTTCATTTATTATTAATTAATATATAGTTTTCCACACTTCTATGGGAGATATACCTAATTTGACTCTGGGATATCTGTCACTTTTATTGCCTGATCCAATCTCCGCCCCATCCTCCATCCCTCACTTACAAGATTTCACATAAATTATATGTCTGGACACCTGTTTACGTTTAAAATTTTGGTACCAGACTCGTAAATTTAGTTTAATTTCAAACCTATTAATTTTAATCTCTTTTGACTAATCTAAATACTTCCATAAGGTCCACGTTAAAGTTAATCGCTTTTCTAATCGTTTATTACCTTAACGTAAATAAAAATCATGTTCGGATTTCGATTGTTTACCCTTCAAAATATACATGAGACCGCCAACCTTTTGTCTTGTTTCGATCCCTCCGTAATATTGGGTAACTCTAATATATATCTACCCTGATAATCATGTAAAATGTCTACTTTTCCTGAATCTAATCTATCGCTATTATGTTTAGTTTTACTGTCTTCTTCTGCTACTCGATTTTCACGTCCCTAGGACCTTCGTAGCAGTCCAAAATCCCTGTACTATCCTTCCATTCGATCGCCGCACTTTTCTAAAAGTGTATTTTTTTTGCGAGATTTTTCATTCAAAATTGATTTACCAATATGTCCGTTTCATCTTAAATTGATAACGATTAATTTCCATTGTTTCCAAAACTCTCACCTCTCTTTAGTACGATTTTTATCGAACATGACACCCTCCTTCTATCATAAATAATTGTACTACAGTTGAAAATTCTGCCAGTGATTTTCCTTCGCTTTTCCCGTCCTTTTTTATACTATCACGTTTATAGTTTTTCCATTGCATTTTCGTGTGTGTGTTTTTCAACTTGTAAAATCTTCAAAGCACTCGATTTCAATGGTTCGCCATCACCTAAATGCCTCAGTTATTGTAAACATTTCCAGGAGTTTGTCACCTTGAAAGTCGAGGTTGACCCTAAAGTGCGTTCACCTCTAATTTCTGTGGGAAAGAAGAAGCCATTAATTATCTTTTTTAATGTCGGGTCCAAGGTTCAATCCTTTGTCTTTCGTAGACACACCCCCCTTCGTTCACTGATTGGTTACTCAAAATTTTATAGCTCTTTGTTCAGATCTATTGGTTGACAAAATTCAATTTTTATTTATAGGCCTAGGAAAGGGGAAGTACCAGTCGTCCTAGACGATTTTACGACCTCTCTGCTTTCGTCCCGGAACCTAGATTTAATTTCAACTATTACAGGTGTCTACTGCAAGCAAGCTGGATCAATTCTTTCTCCGCCAGATGTCGTTAGCATGTCCGTTTTCATAAATAATTTGCATATTTTTTTGCAGCTATGGTTTATCTGTTTTTTTTCACTGTGATTTAAAGCCTTTCATCACAGTTCCCCCCTCTGAACTCAATTTTCTGTGGCTAACGTTGTATACTACTTTAGACATCGAAATTGTGTTCAAAATGTAGTCTAGCTTTTCTCCCCCCTTCGTTCTGTTATTCCCTATCTCTCTTTCCATTCTGTTATTTCCTTTCTCTACCTCACTCTATCATTCCCTATCTCTCTCTCCATTCTGTTATTTCCTTTCTCCCCCCCCCTCATTCTGTTATTCCCTATCTCTCTTTCCATTCTGTTATTTCCTTTCTCCCCCCCCCTCATTCTGTTATTCCCTATCTCTCCTTCCATTCTGTCATTCCCTATCTCTCTTTCCATTCTGTTTGGATTGTTAACAACCTTGACTTTGAATCACATTGTATTTTCTATTTTTTTTTTTTTTTCGCGTAGATTTTATTTTATGGAATTTTCTCTAATTTTGATAAACTCAAAATTAATCCTTTTTTTTTTCTGGGAAAAAAAACACGCCCCTCGACTCGCGTGTTTAGGTGGTCCTCAACCTGGTTGGACTAAGACCTCCCTCACAATGATTCAGGTAAAGATTGTTTGCAATCTCGCGGTCTATTGACCAACTGAAGGGCGGGTGGTCTCTTGGTGTGCAAATAATCGTTTGTTTTGGTTTTGTAAGTATTATATTTTTGTGAAATGTATATCTTTGCACGACCTCACCCAATCCGACAATCAGTGGTATACATGTTTCATTTAAACTTTTCCAGCATTTTGTTTTTTTTTTTTTTTTCTTTCTTATTCGCTAAAAATTTTTTGTGTAATTTCTAATTGTCTTTTCATAGATCATTCAAACAAGTTGTTCTAGCCTAGGTGTTGCCCATCCTAATTTTTAAATTTCATAACTGTTCTTAACTAACCTCCAATTTTCTCATCGTTCCTGTTTCCTTTTAAATAAATTTTTTTTTTTTGAAAATTTAACCTAACCATATCGTAATTTCTAATGTTCCCTTTTTATCTTTACCTAATGTCTACTCTAAATCTATAGATAACCTTATTTCAAGTTTCCAAAAAAAATTCTAACTCTATGCACTGTCAATTTAAAATCTTGTTTTATAAAACGTACCCTATCCTATTTATAATATATATATATTTTTTTTTTGTTCCTTTTGTGGGTATATAACTCCCATACGCTTTCCTTCTGTGTTTTTACTTATCTAACAAAAATTTTCCTACGCACTAACACACAATTTTTTTTTTCTAAACTAGAAAATCAATATTATCGAAAAATTTTTCTCTTACTCTATTAGTAAATTAGAATATGATTGTCGCTTATTAAGAAATTTGTTCACTCAACCTTAAAGACTTAAGGACGACCCGCCCCTCGCAAACAAACTGATAGTCTAATATTTTAGTAATTTTCTTTCTCCCTCCCTCCTTAAATTATATCGTATCCTAACATATTTTTTTTTCAATACCTAACATGAATTTCTTTTCAATAGGTATATATATACACATATATATATATCCCATCATAAACATTCGTCAACGACATTTAAAATCTCGAGCCAACTCTGAATTGTTTTTTTTTTTCTTTGAAATTGAAACTCGAATTCTCAACTAACACTTTGTCTTTTCAAAACAACGTTTATTTGTTTGGCCTATACTTGAATTCTTTATCGAATCCATTGACTGGGTTCTCTGTGTCTTAAAATATGTTTTATTAGTCAACAACCTGATCCGAATGTCAACAAAATTATCATGAGTAAATCTTACGTTATTTCAACTTACCCGTTTATATGGTAAATTATATTATGTAAGATTAATCTTACCTCACAAAACAAAACATCAAATGTTTCACCCTCATTAATGTCTCTGCCGATTATCGAGATTTGTGATCCTGACAACAAGTATCTACATTGGCGGCACGTAGCGCGACCATTTGAATCTAACACGTGGTCCTAAAGATTAACTATGATGTAATACAATTACACTTTTCTATTTTGATTATTGTTATTATAGATCTATCTATCACATGATATGGGTGTAATATTTCCGCTATTTATTATGTTATAACATGATCCTAATATATTACACCCCAACATCTCAAAATAATTATTTTTCTTTTGTTTTATAATGATATTGATGTTAATCAAAAAAAAAAATTTTTTTTTTTTTTGTTAATCAATTGATATTAATCAATTTTATATTTTTCGTAATTATTATTTTTGCAAAACCAATGATATCTAGTAAGGTACATTGGGTGTTGCAAAACATTAATCAATTTAATTTCTCTAAACCTTTCTATCCTTCTAATAATTCTGTCGAATGTCTAGCGATAAAAATAATAATTTCTTTTCCTGACTTTGTGAATAATTTGTTAAATTTCCACAGACCGCCGCTGGTCTGTATTTTCGGATATAAGATAAACAATAATTGTTTACGTCAATACTCCACGATATCCGAACGCAATGTTTATGTTATATTTGTTCCAACTATCTCAACGATGTTTCCGACTTTTAAACCTCGATGTTTATCTTATCATTTTTTTTTCGATGTTCTTTGTTGTCCCAATAAGTTCGATGTTTTTCGGGTTTGTCTGATTATTAAACTTGCTTTATATCAACATTCCGATTTGTTCGATGAACCCAAAACATAAACAATGTTTTTGTTTACGGAACGCATTCCTCTCGAGTGAATGACATCATTAACCTACTTCTTTCATATTGTTTATATTATCGTATGAAAGGTATTTTTATTGACTCTAAAGTTCACGGTCATTTGAATTAACACATTTTTTATTTATAAGGACACTTTTTGTATTATAAGATTTATTCGTTAACACTTTCTTTTTGGATTTATTGTTTGTTTACGTTAATCTATTATTATTTTTAAGTTTCACTGTATATTTATGTAATGTCGCACTTTTCTGATGAAATTTTTTTCTAATTCTTTAATTAATTTCGTCCTATTTATTATTATTATTTTCTCCGTTTTTGCAATAGGTTGACCAATAACTTTGTTTTTTTCTCTCAAAACTTATAAAACCTGAACCTCCTGGACACGGCTATTCAGTTGTAATGTTTTCGCCTTTTCACCATTTTCTTTTATTTTTATTTGTTTAAAACAATATAAAATTTTCTTCTCTCTTGGCTATGACCGATATTTAAATTTTTTTTCTAAGGCTTTGCATATGTGTTCGCAGGGATGGAAAATTCCTCCCCTACAACACATAAGCCTCCATGAAAATTGGACCCTCTTCTTTGATATCTACAGAAAGCTACTTAAAGCTCTCTTGTACTATATATCTTTATAGACATATGTACTTAACTAATTAATACGTTATTTACGATCTTGAACGCAAATATACCCGTATTTATATTGTAATTAAATTCCATCAAACGTTGTGTAATTTTTTTGATTTATGATATAGGATTTTAATTACTTTCATTTTTGTGGTAACCCTCTTGGTTCTGATCGAGGTGTTGAGTTCAAAGTTGAATTAGTCTTTCTATTGCAAACCTAGACTTAAATGAATTTTCTGAATGAGCTAACTTTCCTATTGTAATTATTCTGATTCCCTGCACCCTAACAAAATCGTAGTTAAACGCTGATAAAAGATATTATACATGTTTATTTGGACAGGTAATTTAATATAACTCAAATGGTTAATTGCTAGTAAATTTGATTTTGGTGAACTTTTGTGTCTGTGTGGCACCACTCCTTTATGATTCTGCTGCTATAAGGTACATGTAAAGATTGATTTAGTAGGTTAATGTAATTAGTTAATTGCATATTTGACGAACTCGGAATAGCCCATTTGCTGGCATAATTTGGCTCCAATCCTCCATCAAGTAAACGAGATGATCGGGAGTGGACTAGAAATTTGCACAATCCTTTGACACGGCTCCTTGATTGATACCTAAGTTATCGTGTCCCAAAAAGCCTTCCACGTCATCATGTACAGCATTCAAGTTTCCCCCGGGTCCCGATACCCCCAAATTCCGACACCTCCTTGGACTACAATTTACTTAGGGCGAACCGGTTTCGTCCTATACACAATCATATACTCACGGTTTGTGTGGACTTACGGGTCGTGAATCCTCATTCCACGTCTAAGAGAAGATGCGAGAGTAGTCCATAGGACCTAAAATGCAAGCTGTATGCAGGTCCGCATCCTCCAATAGACAGTACATACGAATAAATATATGTATACATACAGTTTGGGAAAGGTTTATAACTCGCAATACGAGGCTATCTACCTCGCATCCCGAGCTCGGATCTCGCGCCAAGAACTCTGCGAAGCTCTAGGTCTGGTAACCGAATATATACGTACTAATAAGGTGATACTAATAAATACTAGTAAAATAAGATCATATTTGATAGTTTGTTTTGGAGAGCTATCGAACTCCAGGCTTTTGTTTGTTTGGTTTTGACGTTTTTATTTAAGAGAATCGCCATCTCTATTGGATTTGGTTAATGGTCTTGTTATAGGAGCGACCACTGCCTCCTATTGATGAACTGTATTTGTTTTAAATTTTACCTCCAGGGTTCAACATTAATTTTTGTTCATCCTATCCCGTGATTTTCCAATTGTTTCAAGTAGTTGATTGCCACATTAGAGAGTACTCGACCCTCAAATATCTCAGGCAACTGATGGGGTTTTGTATGAGCACCCAATCAATAATATTCAAATGTTTCGTATAATTATTCGATATAAATCTTCCTAACCCGTGATTTTTCAATTGTCGTTTGTGATTGATAGGTATTTGAGCGCACGCAGCTTCCAGCTGGTTCAGATAACTAATAAAAATCTATGCGACTATCTAATCAATGATATTTAAATGTTTCATGTAATATTTCGATATAAATCTGGCTAACCCGTGATTTTTCAATTGTCGTTTGTGATTGATAAGTATTTGAGAACACGCATCTTCCAGCTGTTTCGGGTAATTAATAAAATCCTTTGTGACTAACTAATTATGGCCAAGGTCGCTTCCAAACTATGCGGTTGACCCAATTCTCCAGTGTCTTTATTTGTAAACAAATAATATAAACATCTCCTGACACACTAACCTAAATGTGAGATTTGTTTATTTTAAAATTCCTTAGAAGTCATTTGTGCCTCTTTACTTTTATTGCGCACTATTTATTTTAAATATTTTTAATTCCTTTATTGAAGTTAAACTATTTATTTCATTTTCCGAATTTAGTAAATTTACTAGGTTAAATGAAGAATAAATATAAATATATATTTAAGTACACATATCTCTATTGTCAAAATATGTTAAAAAGAGTACATATATTAATAAATAAATATAAAATATATGATTCTACATAGTCTGGAATATTAATAAATACATATTTTCTTTTTCAATAATATAGATATGTTCTCGGGTAGGTATTAAAAATCGCTACCATTTCGATGTTTCGATTAATAAATAAAATACATATATATAATTACATTACTCATATATATATTCTTTATATACAATATTTTATTTTATATTTATAAATATATATACAAATATACAATATACATATATTAATGTATAATTCTTTGTTTTGTCGTTTTAATTTAATATTCAATTGATATACTTCCACTTCACAGCCCTTCTGTGTCTCCTGGGACCTGAAAATTATTTATAAAAGGAAAACTCACCCACGTCAAGGTATTTCCGGTCGGGTAGTACACAACAACCTTGATGAAGAAATCCTACCTAATTAATTGTATTTTTCAACTAATTTCAAAATAAATCTTTTCGACTATTTATTCCTATTTAATATTTTATTCTCGCTTGAATCGTATAAATTAGCTGATATTTAATTTTTCTTCCGAACGAAATCCTAATTCAGAAAACCCGTTGATTTAATAACACCTTTCTAGTTTAGGCTTTTGAATGATAGCTGTTTCAAATTCTTTTTCGAAATGATAGACTGATGATTAAAATTCCGGTTAAAACGACAAACACTTTTAACACTGTCGCTATACGCACGATGGATTTTAATTGAACAATTTATTAATTCTAAATTTCTTTTTATATATTTTTAAAAGAAAATTTTTTCGAATTGCGCAGACTTTTAATTATCTCGATTCTTAAAATTAATTTCTTTTCCGAACTGTTAATTTTAGAACAAAGGTTTGAGCATTTGTTATTATTTCTTTTCGAACTGTCTAGATTGTGTTTATTTTAAACTAAGACGTAAATATTTATTACTATTATTATTTTTACACAAAATTATAATCTATTTTTAAATATCAATACGCGATCACGTTCACTTTAGATTAACGATAACAAACTCTTAAATTTAATTTGAATGTTTTCACTTTGAATGAAATAATTATTTTTAAATTTTTAATTAATTCACAATTCACTTTTTGCACTTCACTTAACACTTTTAAGCACTGAGTTTAAATTATATTTATTTCCACTGTTTAACCAAATTAAACTGATTTAACAAAACTTCACTGGTGGGGTTTTCAGAATTTAGAAACTGAATTTAAGACTTCTTACAAAACTTTCTAAGTCCAGGTACTTGTTCAGAATTTAACACTTAGATTATTTCACTAGAATTTTACCAATAGACGTAGTACTGCCACGTAACAACTTTTCAAACCCTCGGCGCGACTGTCCCAAAACTGGTGTGTACCGTCACTTTATACCCCTCTCAGGTTCCAAAAGACGTATCTGAATTTCTCTTGATGCTTAATTCTATCTCCTATCAACTCGTAAATCCAAACACCCCTTCCATCAATATCGATCGTTCCTACATACGATCTTCTGTTTTCCGGCTCAAGGCGGTGTTCAGTTTCCATCTCACAATTCTAAATCGATAGGGTCCGAATCAGGTAAGTCTGCGTTAATCGCCCAAGCTCCCTTTGTCCTCTGTTCATACAAAAATGTAGTTAAAATCTCATGATTTTGCGTTCCTTTTTTTTCTCAATCCGCGATAGGTCCGTCCTCAATAACATATATACAGATCTCAATTTTATGCATCTCGTGCGAAAATTGTTTAAATCCATGTCGAAATCTTTACTATGCATTTTTGAATTTCGATTTGTTTAAATTCTACTTAATTTTATTGTTACTTATATGAGCTTTTCCATTTCCACCCGTACTTTCTATTTCCATGACGTAGATTTGAGTTTTTCCTTTATCTTTGAATTTTATTTTTATCCGCGACGTTTTCTTGCACAATTTCTTCTTGATTCTTATGTCATTTCTCATAACTCTTATAATTACTCATTTTCCAAGTCGTATTTATTTATTTCACGGATAAGTTTGAATTGTATCACTTTTTTCCACTTGGATCATTTCCTATCTCCGTTCTTTACCCTTCCTTTTATCTTTTCTTCACTTTTCCCGATGTGTGTGGTCTCCTGGGAAATTTCATACTTCATTTATTATTAATTAATATATAGTTTTCCACACTTCTATGGGAGATATACCTAATTTGACTCTGGGATATCTGTCACTTTTATTGCCTGATCCAATCTCCGCCCCATCCTCCATCCCTCACTTACAAGATTTCACATAAATTATATGTCTGGACACCTGTTTACGTTTAAAATTTTGGTACCAGACTCGTAAATTTAGTTTAATTTCAAACCTATTAATTTTAATCTCTTTTGACTAATCTAAATACTTCCATAAGGTCCACGTTAAAGTTAATCGCTTTTCTAATCGTTTATTACCTTAACGTAAATAAAAATCATGTTCGGATTTCGATTGTTTACCCTTCAAAATATACATGAGACCGCCAACCTTTTGTCTTGTTTCGATCCCTCCGTAATATTGGGTAACTCTAATATATATCTACCCTGATAATCATGTAAAATGTCTACTTTTCCTGAATCTAATCTATCGCTATTATGTTTAGTTTTACTGTCTTCTTCTGCTACTCGATTTTCACGTCCCTAGGACCTTCGTAGCAGTCCAAAATCCCTGTACTATCCTTCCATTCGATCGCCGCACTTTTCTAAAAGTGTATTTTTTTTGCGAGATTTTTCATTCAAAATTGATTTACCAATATGTCCGTTTCATCTTAAATTGATAACGATTAATTTCCATTGTTTCCAAAACTCTCACCTCTCTTTAGTACGATTTTTATCGAACATGACACCCTCCTTCTATCATAAATAATTGTACTACAGTTGAAAATTCTGCCAGTGATTTTCCTTCGCTTTTCCCGTCCTTTTTTATACTATCACGTTTATAGTTTTTCCATTGCATTTTCGTGTGTGTGTTTTTCAACTTGTAAAATCTTCAAAGCACTCGATTTCAATGGTTCGCCATCACCTAAATGCCTCAGTTATTGTAAACATTTCCAGGAGTTTGTCACCTTGAAAGTCGAGGTTGACCCTAAAGTGCGTTCACCTCTAATTTCTGTGGGAAAGAAGAAGCCATTAATTATCTTTTTTAATGTCGGGTCCAAGGTTCAATCCTTTGTCTTTCGTAGACACACCCCCCTTCGTTCACTGATTGGTTACTCAAAATTTTATAGCTCTTTGTTCAGATCTATTGGTTGACAAAATTCAATTTTTATTTATAGGCCTAGGAAAGGGGAAGTACCAGTCGTCCTAGACGATTTTACGACCTCTCTGCTTTCGTCCCGGAACCTAGATTTAATTTCAACTATTACAGGTGTCTACTGCAAGCAAGCTGGATCAATTCTTTCTCCGCCAGATGTCGTTAGCATGTCCGTTTTCATAAATAATTTGCATATTTTTTTGCAGCTATGGTTTATCTGTTTTTTTTCACTGTGATTTAAAGCCTTTCATCACACTGTCAATAACTTTCATGTACGTAAGTACACCACTACGAAAACAAAGTTTCCGACCTCTGAATGAAAGACCCAAACACATTAAATACTTCACTTGTCACTCCTATTTTCGAAGGTATTGACGATGCACCTGTGTAAATGAGCAATCTAGTTATACTTTGTGAGTAAATCTTCGTTATTACGAGTAAAGTGCCAATACAGCATTAAAATCTCTGTCCTAAAATTATGCGTTTTTATCACTCCACACCCGTCATCGTCAGTAAATACCATAAAGAAAATATTTCGAATTGGTAAAATTTTTTAAAAGTATGTTTATCAAACCTTTTTCACTCAAACTATAACTCAAAAAATTTAAAAGGAACACTCGTCTTAAGTTCTGTCAAATGTTAAAGCAATGGAGACTGGCGAATAATCTTGTGCTCTAGAACTTTGTAATTATTTATTGTACTGTAGACGAAACGATAAAGAAGATAAAATGTTTTAAGGGAAATATTATACTCCAATTTAACTTTTTTCAAAAATTCAACGGTGGGTACGGCAGTTAATTTCAAATACCCACATTAAATATAAGTTGAATGGTCATTTTCATTAAATATATATTTTTATTTTGACAGCGAAAAAAAATAATCTAATTCCAGCACAAACAGTATTTTAAAAACGTATTTAGTGCAAAGGTGGATATTTCATTCAAAGCCTAATTATAGCCCCAGTAGGTGGCCGAGTTGACATCACGTCTGGGTCCCACCCAGGCGTAGTGTGTTCAATTCCTCTTATTTTGAATAGCGAGCTATTTCGGTAGATGTTACTTTTGAAGCTGTCATTTTTGACATATTTTTATTTTGACAGCGAAAAAAAATAATCTAATTCCAGCACAAACAGTATTTTAAAAACGTATTTAGTGCAAAGGTGGATATTTCATTCAAAGCCTAATTATAGCCCCAGTAGGTGGCCGAGTTGACATCACGTCTGGGTCCCACCCAGGCGTAGTGTGTTCAATTCCTCTTATTTTGAATAGCGAGCTATTTCGGTAGATGTTACTTTTGAAGCTGTCATTTTTGACATATGACAAGTAGAAACTACGCCATTAATAATAATGGAATGACACACGCTTCAACAACGCATTGAAATTATTAAAATTCACTTGAGTGAATCAAATGCAAATCATCTTGAGTGATGAGGCCCATTTCCACCTCGGTGGCTTCGTCAACAAGCAAAATTGTCGCATCTGGGGTCGGAAAACCCAAGAGTTATTGTTGAAAAGCCTCTCTATCCTCAACGTGTGACTGTTTGGTGCGGTTTATGGTCCGGTGGAGTCATTTGACCTTTTTCGAAAATGAGACTGGATCAACAGTTACAGTGAATGGATTGCGCTATCGAGAGATGATTAATGATTTTTTATGGCTGGAATTGGATGGTATTGATCTGGACCACATTTACTTTCAACAAGACGGCGCTTTGTTCCACACAAGCAACGAAACCATTGATCTTTTACGATTGAATATCAAAATAACACCTCATATTGGAAAACCCTGTATGATCGATCTACACAATAATATGATATTACACACACCTGCTTTTCGCTGTAAGAAATATGCAATGAGTTACCTCTATTATTGTTTGATTTTAAACCTCCCCTTGGGTAATCTTTTACAAAGGCGATGCTGTGAAAAGAACCGTATTTCAATGTTTTTTTGCAAACAATTACGTGTCGACGAATTTTATTCATCCTTTTTATTTGATCGAATACTTTTTCACACGCACAAGAAGTAATAATTTAATACAGAATTACAACAACATTAGGCATTCTTAAAGTTTGGCAAAAACTTGGGTCCCCCGAAGCACCACTTACTCTAACGAACAAGAATAATATAACAAAACTTTTCAAAACTAATTCTAGCGAGAGGTTTCTCGTACCTTATTTTAAGTAGGGACTCTACCAACTGACGCAAATTAGGGTGGAATTACAATGGCAAAATTATGAATGGTAAAATGAAACTTTTGAATTCTGTTTTTCATTCCAAAAAAATATATCATTCTGTACAGCGTAATGATGCCTTTTTCTAAAACAAATGTGAGTTTTGATGGTTTTTGGAAGACATTTTTGTATTTATATTTTCATATTTCATTGAAGACATTTCTGTTTTTAGTGACTCAATTCTCACGACGCTTGTTTTATTCGATTTAAAGTTTGAATAAATATTGCGGTTATTATCAATATTCGTGTTCGGATTTACTCTGCATTTTGCAAGTTTTGCATTGACTTCGCTTTGCTAAAATAGAAGATGCCTTAATTAAGTGCTAAAATCAAATTATTCGTGAAACAATTTTTTTTAGAATTTTGCTTTTGAAAATAATTGATTTAAAATGTACACAAAGTTTAATTGAAAAAATCAGCTAAGTCAATTAATTTAAAACAATAAATATTAAATTTAGAACAATATTAGTATTATAGATTTTTTAATGCGTAAAAGAGCCTCAGACGCGATATCTCTGGCATTTTTGTTGTTTTATTATACAGAAAATTGCAAAAAAGAGTTTTTTATAATTAACATTCACCTTAATAAAAATTGTCACGTCGATGTTGGAAACCGAGATTCAACATTTGTTTTACAAAAATTACCCAGAAATTAGTTTCTTACAGCCTTACTAATAAAAAATCATTTCTCAACCTTTAAACGGTGTTTTTGTTACACATTGGATAAAAACTGTAAGCTTTTAGATTCCAGTTAGTAAATAATAAAAAAAATCTTAAACTATTTTTTTTTAAATTTGGCTAAAATATTTTTTACATATAGCAATGTTTTCACGAATGCGCATTATGAGATTCATTATAGCCGAAACTGCTGGTGACGGCTGTTTTTATATCTTCTGTAATATCTTTATAAATCGTGTTTAATCAATTCGATATGCGAGTAATTCAACGTTTTTACAACTTATTTGTGTTATTTTTCTTCAGTTTTGGACAAGTTTGTAATTATATAATATTTGCATTTTTAAATCTACTTTCGTGTTATGTTATAGCGGGGTTAAACAGTTAGGCCAATATTCAAATTGAATTTTACGGTCTATATTTTTTAAGAACTTCATTGAAGTGATGTTTTTTGTATCAGAAATGCCTAATAACCATGGTAACCATGTATCGAAGAAATAAAAAAAATTTTAATGTGCAAGCGTCAAAATGCGTTAAACATTCCAGTATTTTTTGTTGTGTCTTCTGGAAATTAAAGGCAAGTTCAAAGTTTTTTTTTTTTTGAATGAACAAGATAAAAAGTGAAGTGAATGCTTTCTTGCAAGCTTCTTACAATAAAATGACTGTTGTTTTTGAATTTTTATTTCTCTGAAATTAAAAAATATTTATGGTGAATATGGTAAACTTACGTTTGAAATCAAAATATTGCACTTTTTAAATATTAATAAAAGTTAAAAGAAAATTTTATCTTGTTTTGTTATCGAAATTCGATGAGAAATTATTATTATTTCATGTTTATAAAAAAGATAAACTAAACACCCCTCTTTGACTGAATACGCAATATATGATCTTATGTATCTTTCCAGAAATATTTTATGTCAGTTTCTATTTTACGTTTCAGTTAGTATGGTTTTCAAATACACGGTCGTTTATAAATTGAATAAAAATTTTCACCACCCTTTTTAGTAAGACCGTTATTCCAAAAATTTATTTTAACATTTATTTTACGTCGAGTCCTAACTGCAAATAGTCCAATCTAGTATTTTGTTTATCTTTTAGCCGCGTGGACAATATTTCTTAGTAAAACATTTACATTCTTTAGATCAGGGGTGGGGAACCTTTTTGCCGTCGAGGGCCATTTGTATGTTTGTCGTATCACCCGCGGGCCGCACCAAGATTTTTTTGCTGGCCGTGGAAGGGGGGAGGGGGGGGGTTCAAAATTCTTGCGATATATATTATCCGCAGCTGAAATAGATATGAATCCGCAAATGGAATTTTAACACATCATTCAGAAGATCTCTCTCTCTGGTTTCAATCCTGGGATTGGTTTGCAGCAATTTTATCTACTCTCCTCTTCCATTCTTCCCTGTCTTGTGCGGCTCTTTTGACTTCTGCATATGATGAGCAGCGCACGTCCACCAGCAGGTCCTCCAGGTACTCTCGGCGTGGGCGTCCTCTAGAGTTGGTCCCCTCGGTCATACCCTCTATTATGACATCCAAGAGGCCTTCTTGTCGTATAACATGGCCGATCCATCTTGCACGCCTTTCGGACAAGGTCCTGAGCAGGTGCCTTCCTCCTTCGATTCTTTGGAGAACCTCCTCATTTGTAACATGGTCTCTCCAGGAAATTCCTAACAGTCTTCTATAGGACCACATCTCAAAAGCCTCTAGTCTCCGTTTATCTCTTTCGGATAGGCACCATGTTTCGCAGCCGTACATCAAGATAAAACTACTTGTAGTCCGAATTTTGATTAAAACTTCACCTAGTACTGGTTTTATCTTAAGAGTTACTCCTCGTGCAAGAGAACGCGAAAATGGTATCTACCGATTTTTGCTGCACATAGTCTTCAACTAAAACTGCACTTCCAAGCTAGGAGAGGTAGCATCATTTTTTTATAGAGCTAACAGGGAAGGAACAATGAAGAAGTCGAAAAAAACTAGAAATATTTACGTAAAGGTGTACCCGTCGTTGCTCGGGGATACGAACTGGGCCGTATTAAACCAAATATTCTTTTGCATTTGGAATGGTGAAATAAAAATTTAATGCACGTTTTCTTAAATTTCTGTAGATTATCTAAACTAACGAAAATTTGAAATATTATTTTCTGATTCTGTGTCCTCAATGTGAACAATTTTAATTACAATTTTTTCACAGCATCCCCGAAGATGACACAGTAAGCCTTAAGGCACTTATCTCCCATCGGAGCCTCCTAAGTGGATTTAACATTAAAAAATAAAATAAAAATCGGTTCCTGGGTCTGGCTGGGCCCCCAACCCCCAGTCTGGGACCTCTCGGCGTAAGTGGCAGTCCGGCTCCGGCCGAGATACGTTTCGTCTGTATCTGGCACTAACCATTTATTATAAAAATAACTGATTTGAATTTTTGACGCCAGTTGCAAAGGTCTTTTTTCTTACCGTTTTTTCGCTTTTTTGTCTGGGGGGGCAACTTTTCTCCTCCCCCTGCCCCACTTCCATGAATGGTTTCCATCTTTAATGTGTCTGCAGATGAATCCATAACTATATTTTTTTCTGTAAACGAGTCCACAGTTAAAAATTCATATTAAACATTAAATTTCTTATTAATAAAATATTAAAATTAAATCAAAAAGGGATGTTGATCCTCCTATTTATTTGTGTCTAAACTGCTTTCAAATAACGTAGGTGCATATCTACATAAGTACCTGTCAGCTATGTTATACTTTAATCTGAGGTTTGTAATAGTGTCTTAAAAATGTATCTAAAACACCGTGAAAGAAAACAGTTCTTAATTTCAAGAGTAATTTTTTTGTGATTTTTGGTCGCACCGAAAGTGCTCGCGGGCCGCACCAAAAAGCCTCACGGGCCACAGGAACCCCACCGCTGCTTTATAGATAGTTAAAAGTGTTTGCCTTCGTTCTGAGATTCTTAGAATAATATCATTTGTTTTCATGATAGGATTAAAGAAAAACATTATTGTCACTAAACATTGAACTAGTCGTATCTTTGGAAACAAATACAAGATAAAAATACAAAAATAAGTTTTTCATCGTTTATTTTAGATTAGCGTGGATCTCTTTATAAAGGTGTATACGTATAAGTGAGATATTTTTATATTGCCCAAAAATAACACGCTATTGACACATAAAACGATGAAATAAAGAATATTTTTTATGGTAAATAAACGTAATTTATTCTAATAACATGGAAGATCCGTGACACGAAAATTTGTTTTTCAAAATTTACCTCATTTCAAATAAAACTGCGGATTTCATGCTTAGTTGAGTTGTTTTTTCTTTCTAGTATTATTTGATTTGCAGAAAAATATTATTCCTCAAACAAAAGGCACTATTAAAATTTAGAGCTGCTGTCTAAAGCTTTTCATGAAACTGATGTCATTATATCATTTGTGCGAATAAACACGACGGGGGTTTTCATGCCAAATGTAATGCTATAAATATCCTGCAAATAAAACAACAATATGTTCATTTTAAAATGAAAATATTACAAAAGAGGGAAGGGTTTTTTATACGAAAATAAAATGTCATTTCATCAATTTCGTATATATAAAAAGGAATATGTTTTTCTGAAGCATCAAAAACTCTCTGAAAAAGCTCTGGCGTCATTAAATCAAAAAATCTGTAGAATTTCAAATCAACGCTAATATTTTCAGCTTGCAACGTGAATTTCACCTGTTAAAGAAACTTTCTTATTTTGAAATATACATTTACTGTACAAAAAAACACGATACTATGTTGTTTGTTCCAAAATTTTCAACGAATTGTTTGTATTAGGTATCTCTCTCTCTGGTTTCAATCCTGGGATTGGTTTGCAGCAATTTGATCTAATCTCCTCTTCCATTCTTCCCTGTCTTGTGCGGCTCTTTTGACTTCTGCATATGATGAGCAGCGCACGTCCACCAGCAGGTCCTCCAGGTACTCTCGGCGTGGGCGTCCCCTAGAGATGGTCCCCTCGGTCATACCCTCTATTATGACATGCAAGAGGCCTTCTTGTCGTATAACATGGCCGATCCATCTTGCACGCCTTTCGGACAAGGTCCTGAGCAGGTGCCTTCCTCCTTCGATTCTTTGGAGAACCTCCTCATTTGTAACATGGTCTCTCCGGGAAATTCCTAACAGTCTTCTATAAGACCACATCTCAAAAGCCTCTAGTCTCCGTTTATCTCTTTCGGATAGGCACCATGTTTCGCAGCCGTACATCAAGATACTCCATACATAGGTCTTGATGAGGAATATTCTCAGTTTTAGGTCTATATTATTGGATTCTATTATTTTCGACCTTTTATTGAATGAAAGCCTAGCCTGATGTATACGGCTGTCGACCTCGCTCTTAGACCGACCGTCCCATGTTATTTTGCTCCCGAGGTAGACAAACTCCTTGGTGTTCTTTAGTGGAACTCCTGCCATCTCTACTCTCATCTGATGTTGCGTTCGGCCTACAGTCAGCAGCTTTGTTTTGTTTATGGTTATTTTTATCTTTATTAGGTATATGTGACACTTATATTTTTCATGTCAAAATGCAAACCTAAAATTGATACAATTCCTACCTACACAATTACATGTTGTAAATTCCTCCATTCCTAAAATTGTATTACCTCCCACTTATATACTGTAAATTTTTCCGGTCCTAAAGTTATATTATCTCCCACTTATGTATTGTAAATTCTTCTCGTGCTTATTCATTACCTCCCACTTATATATTATAAATTCCTCCCGTCCAAAAATAAGTTTTATAACTCATTAAAAAATATTTAAAATTTAAAAATATATTATTTTCTGATATAGGCGTCGGCTGAACATGGTAGTAACTACCAGCATCAATAATGTCTTAAGAGGAGGACAGTTATTGTCACTCTTTCAGAATTGTAATTTAAATGTTTTACGCCACATTTGGAAAACAGACAGATAGTAACTGACCATACATAAAGTTTGTTTATCAGACAAATAATATCGATTAAAAGCCTTCTCTGGCGAGGCTAGAGTCTATAAATTGCCGTTTTTGACCGTCAGATGCCATTAAAGAGGCACTAACAGCACTCGAGGGGATTATTTGTGATTCATGGCGCCAATGTTAGGGACAATATCCGCTGTGGAATATAGAGCGAAATACTTAATCTTCTCACTGAGAAATGCATCTTATTTCTCCTATAACCGTCTATATTCTTCATCAATCAAATATCATTAGTGATTATTTCATCAGATCAAAATGGATGGGAAATTGATAATTCACCAAAAACTTTCTTACGTCAACAAATATTCATACTGTCTACTTGGAAGTAGTCTTATTCGATACAGCACTAATGAAAATATAGTAAACAATGCCTTATTCGACCTAGTTGGTAAACATGTATTTTTTCCCTCACCTCCTCTTATTTTAAAATCCTATACCTCGCATTATTAAAGAAAATATTTTGAAGTATGTTTAATAAAGTGTGATAAATTTTGAAAGGTTTAAAAAATGCACTTGTATTATTGTTAAACACATTTCATTAATTGAAATTGCCACTAACATGGCATCGCTATCTTTTTACAATACACACAATACAATTTACACATTAAATTTATTTATTCATTTACTAGACTTAATAAAATTCCAAGTATTTCTGTCTTACATACTCGTAAATATGGATTTTAATTATTGCTTATTTCTAATATTTTACTAATATCTTCTATCTATCTATCTTTGTAAATACAAATATTATTGTTCGTTTGTTCAAAATCTCGAATCTTCGAATGTTCCCGAATGGGCCCGGGCAGACGATGTCCTGCCATAGACCGCCTTTTAGGTAGACCGCATTTTATATAGACTTTATTTTATGTAGACTACTTTTTATCTGTTGTCGGTGTTGTCGGATATTTTATGCATTTGACATACATGGAATACATGCGCAAGTCACATCCATCGTAGATGTTGTTTTGACGTTTCATTTGATATCGATCATTTCAGCAGATTGTGATTATTGTTCAATACGATAGAAAATAAGTAAAAATGCGACCGGTACCGTTCTATACTCTTAAAAACTGTCTTGATGTATGCCTTTCACAGTTTGACAGATTGCCATACGAATACAATCCTTAGAACATTACGATATTTATTTATTTTTTCATTTTTATTCATTTCATATTCAAGTCTAATAGATAAAATGAAAATTCATAATTGATAATAAATACAAATTAAATGTTTTAAAAGAGGTAAATGAAGATTTATTCTTAAGTCTAAACAATATTTTTTTTATATTATAGTAATGAATTTTACACATAAAACTTACACAACTCAAAAACGAAATAAAACTCTTTTTTTCAATAAAAACCCTACATCACATTAAAAAAATATTGTGCAGGGGTGTAGAGAAGTTAAAATTTGTTGTAGTATGTATTTTTTAAATCTTTGTTAAAGTTGATAAATCTAAACTAAATTCTTTCTCGACAACAGCGCCACCTATCGGGTCCAAAACTATCATATGTATCAAGCTGGAGCCAACCATACATATTCACAAAATTTCATTAAAATCGGTTGCGAGAGTGTACGAACACAGTGATTTTTAAATATTGAGATATTAAATTATGTATTTTTATAAAAAGCACCATCTGTTGAAGCTAAGAGCAACACGCGCTATTGTTTCTGTATCTGCATAGACAGACTAAGCAGCAGCAACGCGTTGCGGGGTACAGCTAGTTTTCAATAACATACATAATTTTTATCATAGGAATTAAGCTAATAATATTTATCCAATACGGTCTAAAAATCGCCTAGCGTTCTTATTACTCACATTATGTAGTCAGGAACTGCTGTTACATTTGCAATTCATTTCTAAATAAACTGCACGAATACGAGAAAAATACCATAAAAACACGTAATTGCAAGTAATGCAGTTTATCAGGTTTTAGCCACCCGCCCGTGACAGAAGTTATTACAGAGGGATGAAAAATACCCACCACAGTACTTAACCCGTACTCAGTTGGAAAAAATACGATCCGGAGCTATTTTTATGACGTGTTTCTGTTTATATTCGTTTATCGGGCAGCAATAAACATCGGGCACTATTGTTTAGTGCTTATCCACGGCAGTAAAAGCTTTTCAGATTTTATTGTGGAAAGTAAACTGGCGTGATCAAAATTAAAATTTATGACTTTAACACTTTTTAGTAACGGCGGAATTGGTGCGAATAACGAATGTTGAAATAATTAATTTTAATGAGTACTAAAGTGCAATAATTATTTATTAAATATAGCTTTCAACAGTTTAAAACTTGAAATTAAAATTGAGGAAAATAAAAATAAATTCACACAAAAAATTACAAAATGGATTAAAGAACAAAAAAGACCATATTACCAAAATGTCATAGCAGAAAATAAAAATAAAACCTACACGTAACACACAAAACCAACATAAACACACATTACTCACAAACACACAAGATTATTTTCATTGTATTATTTTTTAATTTTAAATGTATTATTATGTATTTCGTATTTTTAATTTTAAATTTATTATTTTCTTTTCAAATTTATTATCTTCTCTTTAAATGTAATATGTAGATTAGATTTTCATATTATAAAATGAAGGCCTCAGCAGTCTCAGCACGGGCAAGCCACCCAGTGAGGCCTACATTACTGGAAAACATGAATTGTAACAAAATAATGTACCAAAATAAATAAATTAATATTTATTGTAATACGCAATTATAATTATTTTTACACATAGTAATTGGTAGCATATTGTTATTATTGCTCTCATAGTAATTTAAGTTCACAAATCCATATTTCGTATTGTTTTTTTTTTACAATAATCTATTTTTCCTTGTGTTCGAACATTTTCTTTTAAGTATCCTTCATACAGATTTATCCGTAAAAAATAACTCTTTTTTGTAACATTTTATTACACGGTATATTTATCAAATAATCGAATAAAACTCACTCTTAAAAAAATAACTCTTTTTTGTAACATTTTATTACACGGTATTTTCATCAAATAATCGAAAATCCTACCGCCAAGGCTTTTTTGTCTCTAAAGCTTATATTATAAAGCATATTCCGACCACATTACAGTTTGATATTTTAAATTTTAATTTACTTAAACAAGAATAAACAAAGTACACTCATTTTTCACATTTTCTGTCCTCCGGAAAGAGATTTATTATATATTACCACCGCCGTCAATTTGTTCGTATATTTTTTTAAAGAACAAATATTAAGAGGAATGGCTTCGCGGCAATATTATATATTTGTCAGTTTTTACCATAAAAACTGACAAATTATTTTTTTAATCAAAAGATTTAGTAAATATCTTGAACTTTACTTTATTTATTTGTGTTATAAATTGCACAATAAATACCATAACGAACACAATTTAATTTGATTTTAGAGGCAACTTGATATATTTATTCATTCCATTTGTAGAATTAAGCTTAATTAATTAATTAATTAAATAATTAATTAAGATAAGCCAGCACTTTGTTGAATCCTACAAATTAGAGTAGCGTTGGTAATGTAGTATTGTTCTAATTTCTATTTATACTATTTATTTTATGTTTTTATATATTTTTTATTTTATGTTTCTGCTACATGTTTTACTAACATTGATTTATACTCAGTTTATCAGCTTACTGTTACATAATAATAATAAATTTATTTCACATAAAATCATATAATAAAACACGCGGAAACTTTGACCAGCCAACTAGGAATGGATCCTGTTTTAGACCAGTCAAATTGACAAGTTTAGTTCATATCATAATTTAGGACTTATAAAATAATCAATAACATTGATTAATAAAGTACAGATTAATAAAGAATAAAGAATATCATACGTTAATTTTTTTGTATGATTTTCAATAATTCAGTAGATATATTCTGCTTACATAAAAACTTTGGCATTTATTTGTGAGTTAATGATATTTATTTCAAAAATATAATTTTTGCTCTAATTATTAAACAAAAATGATTTAATATAAAATACAAAAGTGTTTTGAAATATGACGTAAATCTATATTATATGCGACTGACTTACGTCGGAACACAAATTTCTCGTATATAAATTAAAATTTCTACTAAACAAAACACCTTCCAGATTATGATATATTTTCTATTATATTAATTACAATTAACTCACGAAAAAATATCAAAGTTTCCTCTCAGATTTTTTTTAAAATTTGGCTTAGTATATAGGTCATTACTATGGCATATATATATATTATTGTTATTTAAACTATATCCGTTCTCGATATTTAGCATACATTTTGATTAAAACCATATTATTTAGTTGGGGTGGTATTTTGGCCTTAAATCTAACTTTAAGGCTTGTACAAAAAGGTTGAGAAACCTTCATCTTAATGGAATCATTGCAATCAACTTTATATTTTAGTTAAAGTTGTGCATGTATCAAATAATACTCATTTATGTATCCAATACGTCTGTCTCGACACCGGTATATACTAGTGAGATCGATACCGAAAAACACATGTAAAAGAACTTTATATTGATAATAAAAAATAAAAAAAGTTAATTTAATTAAGTTAATCAGTTTTGTATGTACCTAACAATAATCATACAATACGTATATGATAACAATTATGTTTGGTAACTACTATTTAGTTTCATGCCATAATTTATGAAAATAATAATTATGAAATTTATTATTTATTTTGCCGCCCGATTTACCTAATTGCTCTTCAATCATTTGAAAAAATAATATGGATTATATTTTTCAAGTGAGTAATACAATCGGATTTATCAAATATAACATGACACAATATAAACTAAAATATTTAACAATTTCATGAAAGCAAAATGATTACTAACCAAAAAAATTAAGTACCTAGAAAAAATGTTTTAAAAGCAAAGTCAGGAAAAGACAGAGCTGCCCATAAAGACAAGAAAAAACCAAGTTGGGAGGAGCAGAGGAGCGGCATGGGCGTGTTCCTTTCAGTAATTTGTCAATAAATGAATCTGACAGTATACAGGCACCATTTATCATCAATAATCTGCTTAAAAATTACTTGTCCTTTTTACAATGGCCCCAAAATTGCTGGCTGCGTAAAAAACTTAAATCTACAAATCAGAAATTTGGTTAACAAAAACTCAGGCTCGTTTCCAGAATTGGATATTTTGTCGCACTTCAAAAAACGCTCTTGAAATTTCTGCTGGTTCTGATACATTCACAAAAAGTCCAAAGTAAATTGAAATTAAATAAATAATTATTTTTAGCATAAAAGGTACATTCTTTTTATTTTCAAAGTGTTCCGAACAGTTTTTCGTGACGTATACAGATTTCCGAAAAATTTTAGAGCGGTTTTTGCAAGTCGACGTCTCAATTGTGTTACAATTTACCAATCTAATTCATTTTTTGGCCTCGCTACGCAATCCGATTTGAAGACAGTTACAGACATTACAACTCTTGCAAAGAAAAGTCCAACAATAACCGCGGTGCAAACCGTTACCTTACTTTAGCGAACTATACCTTTTCCGCAGGGTTTGTTTAATTTATTGCGCGCTTTTCGGCCTTCAACGTTCGTCTGATGTCGTAGATTATTCAAAGCATTCTCGAATCTCCATGGTGCAGAAAATATGGTCACGTGGTTTGTCTCCAGGTCATCGAAATGATAACCAGATTTCATGTTAATGCAATTCTATCAATTTGGTTGACCATTGTTTTAAACGATTTTAACATTTCACGTACCTCAAAACTTTGAATGATTTGTTATCACTAGTACGGTGTTCTTTTCATTTTTTTAAATAGCAGTTAAAAAAAACAAAAAAAAGAATGTATAATTAATTATAAAAACACTAAAACTTAATAATTAACCGACCATAATGTTACTTTTTTAATTATAACCAATTAGATGGGTTTTATAAAAATCATACTTATGTACAGGGCGTTAAGGGACGTACTTGACTTATTTTTACCAGTGATTTCTGACATTATTTGGAGTAAAAAATGCAAATGAAATTTATGTATCCGGTGACTTTTTGATGTTTTTTTTCTACAAAATCAGTAGGAATTTGACTCGCCCGGTTTTTTCGAAATTGTTTTTGAAAAAAGTAAAAGTAAGTCAGATCATCCTTAACATCCTGTATTATAATAAAACTTTTTATAAAATAATATATTGTTTTTTTTATTGTTAATGTTCCTTTTACATCAAAAGTTTTTTTTTCTTTCCTTTATTCATAAAATATATTTGTATCCAGTTTTTTACATGCTTTTCGACTACCACACTAGACATATATCCGTATTATATACTTTCTCAGGTCCAGATTAAATTACTACTGAACTAAACTAGCATAATATGCTTACTTTACATCAAATATATAATACCGATAACACCTAACCGCTAATTAATGTTAAAAAATAATTACATTATTCCTCTACTTATAAAATGAAAACAAATGTCATGTTATAATAAACTATCACAGTAATATGCAGATTTTCAAGTATATATTGATCAGTTCTCCGATTTCAAATACTTTCTCGTTCCCGCATCGCTTCGTCCCATACTAATTAGGGTGAGAGATGATATTGGTTTGCTTTTAGCTCAGGATTACAGATGTGACCCTTGGAATGGTTGTCACAGCTGTGATGACCTATAATGTCTCATCTTAACAGTGCTTCGCTGTGTCTAATATCCCTCTTCAACCACCGCTTGCAGGACCGACCCAAGAGCCGCTTAGTTAACGGTACTTAAGAGTTCAGCGAACCCAGAGTATGAGCAAATTCCTATTGTCATCGGTTGTTTCTGGTAGAGCTGACGCAAGAGACGATCGATAGTTAACCGTCTGATTTCAATTCAGTGACTCAGAAGGAGAAGATTCTTTAGAGAACCGATACAGGTGCTACCATTTTTTCAGTCAACCCACAAGGGTGTTTGTTAAGTCAATTACATTGTCTTTTTACTCGAAATGAGGAAATTTCATCGTAACAATTGTGCATTTTATTAGTAAAATCTTTACAAAATGCCGCCTAACGAGGGGTTTTATTGTAAATGGTGCGTAGCAATATTGATTTCAGAAACTCAAGTGTCGATTTATTTAAAAATATTTTTTCTGCACCATCAAATCAAAAAAATACGAATACTGAAAAAAGTATTTTTTTAACTGTCAGACGGTAAAATTGACCATCAAGAATTAATTAATGGTAAGTAATTAATAAAACTAAAAAAAAATAGAATTATTTGAGCGAATTCACTACTATATGAAAATGTGTTTTTTCCACCTCGGAAACACCCACTCGTCGTGTCAAGAGTTGAAATAACACACGAGTATGTAGGTATTGTATTTAGTAATCAACACTGAATCAATAGCGCGCGATCCTCAATAGAAGTACTCTTGTAGGAACTTGTGTTAATGACAAATGGGATCCATCTCAAGAAGTTAGATTTCGAATTGACATGACTAGTATCGCTTTCGATTAAGAATTAGATTGCTTCGTTACTTTGTTTTTCTTTTGTATAAAACAGGAACAGGTGAGCATTGAAGGAATATAACATTAAATTAAAAGATAAAAACCTAAATTTCAGCAAATTTTTCGCATTGTTCCCGACAAACAGATATGATAAGGTATTACGAAATAAGGTGTGATTTAATAAATGTATTGTCTATGAGAGGACGAATACAGTGCAAATAATAATAAATGAGTAATTAATAAAATGTGTTACTATAACGAATGAAGCATTTGCCAGATATTAAAATTACTGCTTTTTTACGTAGATTTACGCTCAATAATAAACTACTCGATATGACTTCAGCATAACACTGAAGAAGATATGAATGGGGAAACTCAGAAAGTTCCCGATGTTCCAGAGAGGGGCAGTTCCTGTGTATTTGCACTGCTTGTATTCAGTCTTCACATAACTTACGACGTCATCTGTGCCCCAAAATACGCCCTTATAAACATTCCCGCTAGGTCATTATATGAGCTATACTCTAGTACAAGACTTTCGCGCAATAGCAAAAATTTCGTTGTGCATGAAACTTTGTTTTACCATACCTACTACACGGGGACAGCATCGGGCGGTATGGAGACAGCTCGGTTGGCCAAAACGGTGACATATGATGATAGCGAGCCAGATTATACTCACAACGGCAAATCAGTCCTGGATTTGTCAATAGGCCTTATAGGCCGCGGCCTAGGGGCGGCAGAGTTCAGGGGGCGGCACTCGCTCGCTTTGGTAAGCCGTGTATGCGATTATAAACAAAAAAGTCCCTGTGGATAGACAGAGTTTTATAACTATTAAGGCGCTAATTTCTAGTACTAGATAGTAGTAGTTAGATAGGTACTTATATTTATGCTACTGCCCGGGCGGCAAGGATAAAGGGTGGCGGGCGGCGCCACATTTTGTACATTGTTTGTTGGTGAATTTTAAGTTAAGTGGAAGTGCGTTTTTGATTACGCTCCAGTTTCTGTTCACAGGGGTGTGAAAGGTGAGTATGTTAACACAATAATAAATAATACTAATACATATTCTGGTTCTGCTGGGCTAGATAGATAACGCTAACTAAATGATTTTGGCTCGCTAACAAAAACAAATATTACTCAAGTTTCAAAAACATTAAAATTCAGAGTGTCTATGACCTTTATTACAGCGTCATCTAGTCCAGAACCTTTAAAAGTCGGCGTTTTATATTTTTTTTATCTTTTAACAGATTTTTCGAAATACTTCATATTCATATACTGACGAAAAATGAGTGATGGAAGGAAGCGGCTGAGTGGTGCTGAGTACAGAAAGATATCAAAATTAAAAAAAAAAGATGAACAACAACATGCTTTTCAGAAAATCAGGAAAATAGAAACTTTTTTTAAAAGTGAAAACAGCAACGATTCATTAAGTATTTCACAAGAGAACTCAGGGAGTGGGAGTAGTAGTAATAAGGAAGATCAAGGTACTGGTATTCCAATTGAGCTGGCGAGTATGCATCATCTCAATCAGTCAGATCAGCCATGTTTAGTAAAACCTGTTCGTCCTTCTGATTCCGACATTTCTGACAGTGAAATACCTTCAACAAGTGGCAAGAATTTGAGGTCACGCTGTGAAGAAGTGTCTCTTGTCGCGAAAACTACTGAAATACAATCAACCACAAAACTGAACAAAGATCCAGCCTTATGGGAAATAAACGATTCGACGAGAGACATTATTGCAAGAAATGGTTTCGAACAATACAAGTCCTGTGATTTTACAAAAAGTGGGAGAATGTATTCCGATCATCGCTGTTATTTACAAAAAAATCTATTTTTCAGAAAAATGAAAAATAATGAAGTAAAAGAAAGGAATTGGCTTGTCTATTCGGAAAACAAAGGCTCCGTATTCTGCGGACCCTGTTTGGCATTTGGATCTATTGAGAACAGGACTCAATTTGACCAGCAAGGTTTCAATGATTGGAAAAATGCAAAAATTCGAGTAGCTCAACGCGAAAACTCTCCAAATCATAAGTCCTGTATTCTCGCTTTAAGATCTAGAGGTTTGATTCACGGTTGTATTCAATCTTCACTAACTGCCCAACTAAACGAGGAAATTGCTTATTGGAAAAACATTTTAAAGAGGGTCGTTGCTGTAATGAAAGGATTGGCATCAAGAGGTCTCGCTTTCAGAGGAAGTAATGAAAAATTTGGTGACCCGCACAGTGGGAATTACATAATGCTACTTGAATTAATAGCAAAGTTTGATCCATTTTTAGCCAAGCATATTGAAAGACATGCGAACCAAGGATCTGGAACTTCTAGCTACCTATCAAAAACTGTCTGCGACGAGTTCATTTGCTTAATGGCCGAGAAAGTACTGAAATGCATTAGTGATGAGATAAAAGAGGCGAAATACTTTTCTATAATTGTAGACTCTACACCGGATGCAGCACACGTAGATCAACTGACACTTGTGATTATATATGTTTTAAATAATAGGAAGCCATGTGAGAGATTTCTTAAATTCTTACCTTCTGTAGGACACAAGGCTCAAGATATATTTGATGCCATTACTTTAGAGCTAGAAAATTTGAACATAAATCTAGAAGACTGCTGGGGTCAGTCATATGATAATGCCTCGAACATGTCAGGAATTTATAATGGTTTACAAGCCAAAATTCAAGAACAAGCACCACCTGCCATGTTCGTCCCTTGTGCAGTTCATTCATTAAATTTGGTGGGAACCTCGGCCGCTGAGTCTTGTACAGAAGGCCGTCACTTCTTCATGTTGCTAGAAGAGGTATATACTTTCTTTGTGAAGTCAACCGATCGTTGGAAAAAATTGGCTAATGAAATAGGAAAACGAAAGACGCTGAAGAGAGTAAACCTCACACGTTGATCAGCAAGAGCAGATGCCTGTCAAAGTGTAAGAGATTCCTGGGATGAAGTACTTACGATTTTAAAAATGATTTGAAAATGACGCTACACAGAAACCCATCCCACAAATTGAAGCAAAAGGAATTCGTCTTAAATTGGAAAAACTGGAAACGGCTTTTATGATCTATTTTGGAATGCTATTTTGGACAGATTAAATAAAGTGAGTGCTCAGATTCAGAACTCATCTGTTGATGTACTGACGGTATCTGATCTTTATGGATCTCTTCTCGAATTTACAATAGCAGAGCGAGAAAACTTTGATTTTTTCGAAAAAAGTGCAATTGAAATGAGCGCACTTAAGCAATATCAGGGCGACATTAAGAGTAAGAGGAACCCTAAGAGAAAAAAACTTCATAGACGAAGCATCAAATGAGGAAATTAAAACAACCTTCAGAGACTCTTTCAGAGTCAACACCTTTTTGGTATTTCTGGACAGACTGAGAGCTGAATTAGAGAGAAGACATGGTGCATATATAATCTTTAAAGAAAATTTTTAATTTTTAACAAGAATGAGTGAACTTTCAACACAAAGAGTCTCGGAAAAAGCTCAGTCTCTTGTGCAATATTACTGTAATGATTTAGAAGACGATTTAGTTCAGGAATGTGTACACTTTTGTAGTCACATTTCCTCTAATAAGACGGCAGAGAAACCTGAATCGACATCATTACTGAATCTTTTTAAGTTTTTGAGGAAACAATCTCTGTGTAATGTTTATCCAAACATAGATATAGCTCTCCGCATCGCACTTTGCACCCCGGCCACAAATTGTCCTGGAGAAAGGAGTTTTTCCTGTTTAAAGCGTGTGAAAAATTACCAAAGGTCTTCACTGTCGCAAGAAAAACTTAACTCTTTGGCTCTTCTGAGTATTGAAGCAGACAATGAATACTATAAGCTATGAAGATATTATAGATGATTTTGTCAATATAAAAACCCGAAAAAAATTGTAATTCTTGTTATTAAATTTTACTAATTAAATTAAATTGTACTAATTCGTTTGTTTATTTTATTTTTGAATACCTACTTCCTACATTTGTATATTTATTTTGAAAATTGTGTGTCACCTAATGGCAGCCTAAAAGTGTGTGATTATGTTTTTTTTTATTTTTTTTTTATGATAGATATTATCGGTGGCAATTTCCAAGAAGGGGGTAGGGGGCGGCGCAAACGAAGTGGCCTATACTTGTGAAAAGTACAAATACGGCCCTGCGGCAAATGCAATGTGTTGGAGTAATGTAGATATATAACTCATCCCTTGCATTATCGACGCACGTATAAAGTGACTCGAAGTTAACTGAATTTTCCACCGCTTTGGTCATGCGTAATCCATTTCGTCTGGAGGAATTTGTTTTTAAATACTGATAAACAATGTTAGCGCTATAACATTCGCACATTGGCACACGTGCTTAGTGAATTTAAATAGTGTTGCGAGATTTTCAGCGATGAATTGCGTGTCCTCTACTATCAATTACTATCAATGAATCGATGAATAAATAATAATTAGTTGTAGTAAATACCTCACATTCACATTTTTAAAGTGAAATGCACTGTTGGCAATTTTACCCACGAGCCGCTAGATCAATTCACATAATACAACTAAAACATCACTTACAGCAACGTTTCGATTCGAGATTGGAGTTTTTCACAAAAGCGAAACTGATAAACTCGGACCGAGTATCTACTACTAGTTAATATCGATTTACCATGAAAAAATGGTAGGTATGCAGATAACATATATGTGCTGTGTGGTCAAAGCCATTCGGTGCTAATTTAAAGGGTCGCCTTATCTCGCGTCGCATCAAAAGCGTGTGTACACTACTTGAATAAAAAAAATACATTTAATTGGGTTGCTTTGTCATTCCCGTCACATCGCTAGAAACTCTAATTATTTTAGTCAGATTAATTAATTCATTTAGGGGAGTTCAGGTTTTAATTTAACAAATGCGGTAAAAAGTTACGTTTTTACACGTAGTATTTATAAAACAAATTAATATGACATTTTTTTAAATTTTACTATCGCAGCTAGATTTTTAGCTGAAGGAAGTCAGTAGGAGCATAGCAAATGTATTTAAGTAATGTCGTTTGGCTCAAACTGGTTTGGGGAAGAAGAAGCCAAAGTACCGGGTTTTTAAAATATACCCTAAACACGACTGAAACCTCTAAATTTTATATTTTTATTCTAAGTACAGCGCCCCTGAGGTGATTTTGCACAAAAACGGCGCTATACAAGTCATCCAATTATTATTATTATTATTCTCTCACTATATGTACATATCTTATAGTATGGAACAAACCTCTAACTATTCTTAATTAAAATACTTAAAAGGTTATTTAAGACTCATACGGATCTAACACATATAAAATATAAATATACTGGAGTATATACTCTATACAGCAGTGCATACTATGTACTGGAGTGTATGAAGTATAATGTTTATTCTAAGTATCTATATATCTTCAACTTTAAAAAAAGTAATTTTTATTAGGTTCTTATCGATCTGCTGCGGTAGTAGCATATATTATAAATATACTGCAATGTATACTCTATACAACAGTGTACTATATACTGCAATATATACTCTATACTGCAGTGTATACACTATACTGCAGTGTATACTCTATACTGCAGTGTATACTCTATACTGCAGTGTATACTCTATACTGCAGTGTATGATCTATACTGCATATACATAATACATAGTATGTACTGCATATTTCGTATATTTTCACACATGATATTTTACGCAGAATAATTCTGTAGACGCATGGGTCATGACTGCTCATCATTGTCCGGAGACACTAGGAATTCAGCATCCTTAATTGGGTTATTTCGTATGTCAGAAGTCTGAATGAAGTAGGAAAAAGTTGGAGATATTGAAGAGGAAGGTTGTAAAATACATAGCTATTCAGATCTGGTCATCAAACAGGGCTAACGCCATTTCAAAAGGGCGATACTGAGAGAAAAAACTTTTAGCATACCACTTTCGTATCTTTTATACAATAATCTATAGGTTTCCATATAACTTTTAGTAAAATGCTAATGTATTCTGACAATGTCGGAACACGTGTTCATAAAAATGTTTGCATTATATCCTTATATATTGTCAAGGTAAATGTAGGTGCATGAACACGTGTTCCAACACATTAGGGAACTTCTAAAAGTGTATCAGAAAACGGTCTGCAATCCCGTTCTAACCGGATTACCGGTAATTTTGAAGGGTTCTTAAAAAATTAGTATTGCTCAATTGTCTCCATGCAAAGTGAAGTTAAAATACAACGTAATAAACACTCTTGAAGCGTTTTATCCAGATTTATTTATGATGCCTACTATTTTCGACAATCTCTCTCAGTCTCGCTGTCTTTGAAGCAGTTTTTCATTCCGCCTAAACTCCTTGTCTTACGTGACTTGGGACAGCTTGTCTTAAGACGAGACAATGTTCTAAAATAAAGCCAGAATCTTAACGACCTGAGTGAAGCAGCCGTACACAAAAATATGCGACGCGCGGCCCGTTGTATTGGACTGACTGGTTGGATTTACCTTATTAAATCTAAAAAATAAAGTCGGAAGCTTAACGACATAAGTGATGAAGTCGTGTAAAAACAATATTCGGCGCGCGGCACGGCGTAATGGACGGACATACAGTCGAATTTGCCCCAGCAGGCCAAGAAAATCGATCTTTCCGTGGGGTTTATTTTAATTAATTCTGATTAACATATTACTAAAATCTCAAATAATTCTAGAGGAATCTCTTGGTTACTAATTCATCGTTTACAAAAATAAAATCTGATGCTTAACACTAATTTTATTGTTGAAATACGTTTTATAAAATTTATATACTGTTTTACATAAAATATTTTAATGGTAAGGTCCTGTTTTTATTGTTACGAACTGGGGTTTGCGGGCTCCAATATTTGAGCCAGTGCCGAACAATCTCTTTCTCATATTTGCCCTATCTTGCAGAAGTGTTTAACAGACATTAAAAGAAGGCACATAATAGGGCAAACGTTTGCTATACGCTTACATGAGTTGTCCCGGGGAATGCAGGAGTTGAGAGGCCAGCGAGGTGTTACTTCCAGATATTGTAGAGTGGTAACCAAGGTTGTATCGTCTACACGCGCAAAACGGGCGCGTGCTAGACTTTGGTAATGTTGCGGAGCCGGGGTCCGGCGCTCAGCGTCCGAGACTGGTTATGGAGTTGTATACCGCACGTGTTGTCGAGACCAAGGCTAGAGTTGGAATGTGATGGCGGGCGGCCACTAAAACCGTTGGGGTTTTGGCGTTGATGCGCAATAGGATGCGCGTCGTTCTGCACCGCTTAGTTCTGCGTTAAATTTAGTTTCGCGGGGTTTTTAAAATGAGTTTGAGAGATCTGTTTCGTGACATTATTAATCCTAAATATAAATAACTTACTGAATGTTAGTAAAACTTTCATCAGAAATAATTAAAATGTGAGAGTCGAGCAAACCTCCGTTATAAGTCCTTACTTGGGTACATGACCAAATCAGGTTGTACACTAAGCAACTAATTCTGCAAATCGTGAGGGTTTGCCACATAGATAATATAAATGAGAAAGATGAGCCATATACCATTATTAAGAGGAAGCTACAAGCCAAAAATGTGTTTATTTTTGGTATTCCTTATATTGTAGGTAATAGGTATTAAAATCGCTTGACAAACGGAGTGTAGAAACGTTCGACTTCAAACACACAACTAGTTTTTTTATTTATTTTGTAAATAATTTTATAAGAAAGCAAAAAAGTTAATCAAGTGAAACTGTCACATATAATCTTAGCTATAATATTGTATTTTTTATAGTTCTTTCCGTAACGCGTTCATACATTTCCATTGAAAAAAAAATATTTTTTAGCAGTTTACATTTAGATTTTTTATTGATTAATTTATTTTTTTATTTATATTCTGCTCAAGCGAAACGATAGGATAATATTCAATTTATCTAAAGCATATTTTTTGGAATTCATAATGTTCACCAATTTATTATAAAGATTAATCAAAATAGTGATTTGGCATTAAACTTCGCCACGAAACCGCGCGCACAAAAGTGTAGCCAACATTTTTCATACCAAACGTATTACTTTCATTGGCCCCTCGCCGCTATGGCAGTCCGTGCAGTTTAAATTTAGCTGTAGCTCGGCGAAAAACGGCCTGCTTCCATGCCGTTTCTCTCTTTGTTTCTATTATCTTGAGTTTGACGAGTCATGGATCAACTATTTTAGGTGCTTTAAATGCTCCCACGCAGGATACAAAAGCAACTAAATTGAAATCTAGGTGGATTCATTAGCTTTAAACCACAGTAAGCAGATGGTGGTTTTAATTAAGTGACATGGTAAATGAATATATATATATATATATGATACCAAACGCTCGATTGGTTAAAGAGATTTTAAAATTATTGTAATACTGGGTGGTAAATTTATTTTTTCACCCTTTGTGGAAGAAATTCGAAAAACGCCGATTCGAGCGCTTTTCTCAACGCAAACTATGTAAGAAAACATTAACACAGGGACTTTTCCTTCTACTCTGGTATATTCAGCAATACTGAAAAAAAGTGATCGACCTAGTCTGGAATCCACATTCCAGTTAAATAATCTTTTACGCCGTGGTAAACGAGTAATTCTTCTTTAATCATGTTAATGTTTATTGTTGAAACGAACTAAAATACAGTTCTATTCTTCTCCCGGATGCCAGGAAACGTTAATAGTGGGTATTGTTGGAAATTCAATTTGCTAATGCGTTTGTCTGTGCTCATTTAAAAACAGAAATGTCTGTCGGTGCAGCATTTCCAGCACTGTTCACATTCTCTAATTTTACTAGGAATTCCAGTTCTAGTTCGTTGTAATTCATTATATCAACTTGGTGAAATATTTTCCGAGTAAATGAATAAATACTTCCATTTAAACAGTTTGTTCCGTCTACATTATGAAAGCCGCTCCCAACTAGCAAAATGGCAAAATAAAGTGAGCGGGCCCTCCCAATATTCATTATTAGTATTATAAACTAATTGCTACTTCTAGCGCATTGTGCGTTGTTCATGTGGACTGAACCAATCAGTAATAATTAGTACTCGGTTAACTGATTAACACCAAAAAATGTATTAGATATGAGTAAAGATATAATCAAGGGGATGCAATTTATGGTAGGTTATAAGATATTTAATTGAGTGGTGAGGTGACAAATGTGTAGTGAGTTTAATTCCTCTTATTAGCCATAGTCATATTTCGTTGAACAAGCAGCATCTTCCGCTTAAAAAGATAGTAGTGGAAGTTTTTTTTTAAATATTGTCAGTTTATCGTAATACGGAAATATTTTTATTTAGTTTAAAATACCAAGATAACAAAAAAAGAATAACAATAACAAAAGAAAATTAGAAAATTGACCAAGAGAAAGCTATTGAAAGATATGGCAAAACAAAGTTTTGAACTGCTTTCTCCAACAAATAGACATTTGACAAATGTTGCATGCATTTTGTGGACGTACAAATGAATTAAAGTTAATTGCATCGTATTTGTGATGTTCTCTTTCATGAACACCTCACTAGGAGAACAATTTATATCAAATTTATAAAGAATATTTTATTTATAAAATTCACTCCTCAGATAGCATAAGCAATAGATTCAAAACTAATAACCTAATAGCCATTCCTATGCTTAGAACGACCACGGCTCAGCACCACTATTCGTATTTAGGTGTGAGATGGTACAATATATTATTGTCCAAAAATAAAATTAGTGTAACCGAAACTGTGAATTATGAACAATTCAAAAAGTTAATTAAATCCCTCAAATTGGATAATGATATATTGTACCCCTAATTTTCTTACACTTACTCAATCTGTAAAAAATATGTATATTAATTTGATTGTCTTTGTATATAATTTTTAAAAATAACGAAAAAATTTTTGAAGTGAAACTTCTTTAGGCGCGTAATGAATTTTCGGGGACGGAGTAAAACCGAGTCAGGATCGACACGAAAATGCGGGTACCCCCACCACCGCTCACCGTTCACTGTCCCTCTCTCACCATATGCGCTTGTTGAGGTGGGGGAGCCGCTCACGAACGTTCTCTCCCGACACGGGACAACAATCGATGCAGTTTTTGCACGATTCATTAAGGATTTAAGTGCTCATGTATATATCTCGCACTTTAGTTACCATAACCCAATTATCACGACATTAGGAAATGATATTCATGAAATTGACAATGAAAATGGCACATGATTGGTAAATTGTCATTGTAATTTCTTTGTAATTTTTAATTGTAATATTGTTATTTATGTAATATTGTATACTTGTGAATAAATTGAAAATTTTTGGAACTATACATTAATCGAACGTCATTCATCTATAAGAAAATATTAGAAAAAGCAAATCCATGCTTCGTCGTTGAATTATTTAACCTCTAATTTTCAAACTAACCTAAGAGAGAAAATAGAGATGATGAAATGAAAATAGAGAGAGAGGAATACTAGAAGTTTCACTTCTGTCTTGCGTAGGCTTGACACACCCACTTTTTTTTTTGATAATTTGTATAGCGCACTTTTGCGAAAAATCGCCGATAGGGCCCAGCGATAAGAAATGACGTAGGTATTCATAGGTATTCATATTAATGCTATTAAAAACAAGCGGCTTATTTCTCTAACTGGAACAGTGATAGCGGTAATTCTTAAGGTTAATATTTTCCACATTATTGTAGCGAAGATTTATTTTCATAAAAGTCTGTTTTTGTCTAGTGCGTATAAATATAAAAAAAATACAAACTTCATGCTCACCTGAAATAAAAATAAATAAATGTTTTAATTACACTTTCTCGATTCTACCAGTTTACCATTTTACTGACAACGAATATCATCTAAATTGCAAACACAATTAATCAAGCGTTAATGATAAAGATATTAGAAGAACAAGATGTGCTATGAACAGTTCATACTGTGTGGAATTGTTTTGCCGAGTGTCGCCGGTTTTGTTCACCAATACTACTGCACACCTTCGCTTACGCTAAGGTATCCGCACTAATACAGAGAACAGATTTCTGTGCGTACACGTCCCGATAGTATTCAAAGTACCCTAATTAGGCAGTACTCCGCCTACGGTCCGGCGGCCAACATAGCATATCTCGTTCTTCTAATATCTTTGGTTAATGACAACAGTCATGTGTCAGAGCGAATCACGTCACTGCTAACAAAGCGCCTTGGATTCCATTCAACAATTAACTGAAAAAATCTACATAACTCTGTACCAAGCTTTACATCCATTAGCGTCATTTCCTATCCCCTAAAAATATTATTATATGATTTTTTACGGAAAGTCTAGTAAAGTTTATGCGTAATTTTCACAAGAAATTTTTTAGTATTTTTTGTGCTGTTTTTTATAAGAATAACAGTTTTTCTCCCCATAATATTCAATAGTTTATTATTCTTTCCTAAATTTATACTAATAAACCCTCTTTTAAGAGGGTTCGTTATTATAAAAATAATATAGAGTAAAAATAAATATAAAAATTAAAATTAAAAGTAAAGAGTATCAACATAGGAAGTACATAAACAAAAACGAGATACACGTATAACATTTTAAAAATCCTAAAAGTAAATAAATTTTTTGGAAATTTATATTTCCGATCGCTAAAAAAAATCTACGTTTACTGTATTTATAAAGAAAGAGAGAAGGATTTGTGAAGCTGAAAGTTTACATAAGAATACATCAGAAAAATGATAGTTATTGCTGATGAATGATCAAGAAAAAATATTCACGGAAATATACTACTTTATAGACTCGACACTAAAAACATATTATAGGAAGGTACTTTATCACTTGTCTGAATCAGTTACAATGTTGAAAATTCGCTTAAATTCAAAGCAAATCCGAGTTCTAGAGTTCTTTGACCTAAAGTTACACAGGCAAGACACAAAACCGAAATTAGTATTTTCGATGATTATATTAAATTGGAAGCACGAACGTGCTGAAAGAAGGAACTGCGGCACGAACTTTCTGAACAGAAGCCACTCTCAGTATCGTTCTGGTGAACAATTATCATTCGGCATCGAAGCGTTGGTTTTTATGTGAATACCTCTATAAATAATGATGAATAGTTCCAACTACTTCCTACTAAACTGAGTGGAGCCGGGTTGAATATGGCATCCTCAATTGGGTATGAAGTGAGGCTGAAAGGCGTGGGAAAGAGAAGGAGATGGAAAAGAGGAATATCGGGAAGTGCCTGGCTATCCAGATCTATTCACCAAACACGGAACAACCTATTTCAAGCAACGTTTAGATGCTGAATGGTGTTACCTCACCAAGACTTGAAATCACATTAGCCGTGATTACTGAACAGATCTAAATAGCATGATCACAAAATCCACAGATTGGGGATGCTATAATCCCACTGGCTCCGGCAGTTTCTTGTGCGACATTCAAATAATTAAATGAAGGTGGTTGGCACTGGCAAGATGATTAATTTCTCTTTTTGCCAATGATGTTCAGATGGCGCCAAAGAAATCGAGTTTTTTTTTGTTTTTGTAAAATTGTTTCGTTAAGCCGCGCCAGTTTGCATGGATATAATGGCCCGACGTCGGGACAAAGTGAAAGTGAATGGGGGAAAGTGCAGCAAAATACATTTTTCTCTCTCGTGGAAATTTGCATAAGTTTATCTCAATTACGTACGAATCTACGGAAAAATCTAGAATGCAAATGGTAAAATACGAGAAAAGAAAACTGTGATGGGATCCATTATATGTCCCCAGTGAAAATAGAATTTTTCAATTTGAGTAAGAGATGACATGATTACATTGTATAATATATGCAATTTATTATATTGTATACCTAAATAGAAGACGCTTGCACATGTTTTATATGAGAGTCTGAGTGTGCATCAATTTATGTATTGTTATTGTGTATGATTTGTAGAACTCCAGTAAGTAAACCAAATTTTATTATGAAATTCTGCAAGTACTCAAAGTGCCATTTAAAGCCAAAACAGTTGTTAAAATAATAATTTAAACTAAAACACTGTAAATATTTTAAATATAAAGAAAAATAAATTGATTAAATTAAATGTTCTATGTATGTATTGTTGGCATGTATTTTGACAAATAAACTTAAATTTGCATAGAAAAGAATATTATTTTTTAAATGTTGAAAATTGATTAAAAAAACTTACAAAAATGTAAAACACACGACCATTTTTTTATCTCAAGCGATTGCCTTTCCACTTGAATAAGAAGGACATAGGTTATAATTAAAATTATCGATTAAGAGAACAAAGCCGGATAAGTAAAAGTCTTCATATCAGTTTATATTTTTCAATCAGTGTAACAGTCTCATGTCGCGAGGTAGCTTTCTAAAAAACACAGCTCTCTCTCGTTTACGCTCCATAATAACTTACTAATTACGAAGCGAAAACAAGATAAAATGTTCATCGGATGAGTGATATTATTATTAGTAAAGAAATCATGTTACAGAAGAAGTTTGTTACAGGATTCTTCATCTTACATAGGAATCAAAATCACAGAAGTCTAAATGCTGTGGCACAAAACTAACTCTCACTTTTAAAACCCTTTCAGGTTTTCAGACAAATACTCCCTAAAAGTTAAGTGAAGTTCTCATTAACAGGAACGCACTCCACTTACTTTGATTGCAAAATTCCTGATAACATTTCACTCCCTTACTCCATTTAGACCGAACGTATATTTATGAAGTAGAAATAATAATGTTTTTCATCTTCTGTGAGCGCTTTGCTTTTGATCACTGAAAAATACTAGACTGTCATTTTTTATAATAAAAATAGTTGGTTTCTTCGTGAAAACTTAAAAAAAAACTACAATTATTTTACGTTGGGCACACGAAATATTTACAATATTTTACACAAGTAATAACAATGATAGCAAAAATAGTTAAATAACATTAAAATGGTTACAATTGGATAGGAGTAATAATAAACTGAAATTATCTGAAATAATATTTTAACATTAAAAAAATATTTTAGGTTTGATTTATTTTTTTGTTTTGTTTATATTAACTCTACACAGGAGACCCTGAAGAAAATAATTTCCCTCAGGGCCTATGTCATCTTTGGGGATGCTGTGTCGAGGGTCTTTTTGTGGAGAGGAAGGAGTGAACATGGGTCTTGAAGAGTCCCATGTTGTAGGAGGGAGGAAACACAGAGGCCGGTAGCACGTTCCACAGCCGAGCTGTTGAACTTAAGAACGAATCGTAGAAGTGACCCGTTCTCATGTGACAAATGTCAACCGTGTACAAATGTTGGGCGCGCGTTTGGCGTGTATCCCGACTACGCACCGGTGCCGAAGGGATCATTGACGCTAGTTCCTCAGAGCATCGTTGATAGAGATATCAGAGAACATTGCTGATTTTCTACATAATTTGTTTGTGAACGGCGACATCGAATGAAGTCTTTACGTCTAGTGTGTCAAGTAGGCACTCTTAACTTTACCAGACTTAGAATTATCTGGTAGATAACTCTATTTAGCCCGTTCTCCATTTCTCTTGAACACTTGAAGTTTTTAAGTTCCCTTAAAAATATATGTTATTTTTTAGTTAATATCCGTACATTTATAAAGCCAAAGCAGTAATGTAAAACAATATAAAAAAATTGAAAAGTTTGCTCCGAAGATTATTTAAAACACATTTTTTTCTGTTATAGGTGTGAAATAATTCAGTGTATCTTTAAAGGCCACTTAGAGATTTGTCGTGATACTTTTGCTGTATTGTAAACGAGTAGTTTTTTAATATTAGCGCCCTCTTACATTCGAATTTAAATGTCTACATTTCAAACCAACTTCTTCATATTTTTGAAAGCTTATAACGGAGCTTTAAGCCCACGCATTCCCAATTTCTACCGATTTATAGAAAGTTTATCTTTAATGCTTTAAGTTTTTAAGATCCAAAAAAACATGTTATTTTTTGAGATAATATCTATACATTTATAATGCCAAAGTGTTGATTATATGAAATTAACTCAATAGAAAAAAATCGCAAAGTAAACTCCGAAAATTATTAAAAACTCGTTTTGTTCTGTTATTTTATGTCATAGGCATAAACAAATTCACAGTGTATCTTTAAATTTAACTAAATCATATGTAGAAAGATTTTTGCTCTATTTTAAATGAGTCGTGTTTTATTAAATATTTTCATTATTAACGTTTTTTTAATATTAGCGCGCTCCTTCTAACATTCGTATTTATATCTCCCTTTCAAACCATCTTTGAACGTTTACTACGGGTCCTAAAAGAAAAGTGATAACCATATGAACATTCTACAGAAACTGTTGAACTTCTTCAGTATAAAACAAACCCAATTGAAAGCTTGTTAAATTCATTTACTTTACCATTGTAACAAAGTTCTACTTTCTCAATTGAATAGAAGGCGACTCGAAATTTGTATTTAACCTAATCTTGGAGTCGTTCTCGGCAAAGAAGGATACCTACGTAGTTTGAATTGAATCTGGGATTGCGATTCATATTTTACTAAGAATTATTTTTTATTCCTTCATAGCGATTATAAATTTGATTTGGTTTTTGTCGATCGTTGAAGGGTCTTAACCCCTAAATTTGTTCGCTCTTGGGAACAATTCATATAGGTCGCATTAAAATCGTTGTGTCTCCCCTACTGTAATAGTGAGAAATATCATGTAAACAGTGTTAGAAAGAAAAAATAAGCACCACGCTTTATATTCAAATCTAGAAGTAAACCGCAGAAGTTTTAAAATGTGCACCTCTAAGAAACCAAAGTTTCAGTAAAATTTGTGATTTTTTTGTTTTGTTGAATTGACGTTGAAATCACAAAAAATTGAAGTTTGAAGTTTTTAAAACACATTTGACTAATAAAATGTGTGAATTTAGTTAAAAAAAATCAATGTTAGCCATTTTCAAAACTTTTGCATTCAAAATTTTAAAATTTAAAAAATCTTATATTAATTTCTCATTATAAAATTAGCGTATATCATCACCTTTCAAAAACAGCTTTTTTAATTTTCGGATACGTTCAGGTTTATTTGGATTTGATTGAAAACTGGAAATGTCACAGAAATTTAAATTTAAATTCAATGTTTAATTTTGGTTTTAATTTTAATTTAATAAATATTTAATTTCATGGCAGTGAAATGGTGAGCTTAATGCCCTATTCCGGTAGGAATTTCATCAAACTATATGAGAATAAAAGATAATATATGGTGTTAATGTGCTCATCTTAAAACATGTCACCTAGTCGACTTGTGTAACGCGTTGTTATTAAGTAAACAGCCGAGGGTTCTAACCACATTGCCAGAACGGTTCCAAAGACCAGATGGGTCCCTCTCTTCTCGATTCCAGAACTTTTGCTACATTAATAATAAAATAAGTCATTTCTATCCAGTGTAACATTTAATAGACGAAAGTTTAGTAGCTGAGTGGACAAATGCGTCGGGTTGCCAGTTGCCACTCAGACTTAGCGGATTCAATCCTCTGTTGCTAAGTTCTCCAACATTGTGCACTTAACATTTGCGGATTTTAATAAGATGCTAAGGGCTAGCTTTTTCACAGAAATTGAAAATTTCACAAAGAATTTCAAGATTTACTGTATGTTCTGTGAATTTTATATTCAAGTGGTTATTATGTTATTATTTCATAATGGACCAGTTGTTTAAAAAAATTAACAATAAATTTAACAGATTTGAAAATCAACTTTTAAATTTGATGAATTATTGAAAACCTGTAAAACAACTGCCCTTAAGAAGTTTACAAATTTTGTCAGGTTATCCGTTCGTGGAAGTGAGTCATTCATGAAAATAAAAATACATTTGAATGTTATAAAACGTGATAAAAATGTGGTCTCTTCAAATGTTACCAGTTTAGCCAATCCTTAGCGACACTTTACCCATCCGAAGACAGTAGTTTGCTTTAAGTCGTCAGTTCAAAGATGCCATCCAATGATTTGGGAGACCAACAATCATCTGATGATCTGATACATCTTGCTACTTGTCCTAATCAAGTCTGGAAATGGTAACGGTAATGTGACAATACAGCAGCAAATCCAGAATCATCAACAAAAAAGACAAAATGATCAACGAATGTGACAACAAAATTCACTCGAAATACAAACCATCGAAGAATGAAAAAAACTATCAATCGAGGGAGTTGGATATTATAGATATCCATCCGATACAGAACATGGCCTCCGTGGTTGAGAGATAGAACTTTCCACTAGAAATCCAGAGATCGTGGGATAAAATCCATCAAAAATTCCAATCCCGGTACACCGGGAAAACAGGCAAGTCTTTTTTTTAAAGTTGTATTGTTTCGCAATTAACCCTGGCCCTGGTGAAAGACCACCACTCAGAATTGAAATGTAGCATTGGTCGTTTTTGGTGACCGGACCTGACTAGCCAGGTACTTCTCCACTAATCATTCCCCTCCCCACTACCTTCTCCCTGACAATATACCCTAATCGGGGATGCCATAGTATCACTGGTTCGGTATTCATATAAAATAAATATGTTTAAACTGTCAACGTCCCAGTAAATAAATACAAACATTGTCGACATGACGGATAACCAGAAAAATAACATTATTTATGACTGAAGGGGTTTATCCCTTAACTTGACATCAAGGTCAACAATGTTTCAAGGGCAGAAAGTTTTAGCATACGAAAACTGAATATACCTACCTACCGTATAACAAGGATCCCTTCTGATTTGATTTTATGAGCAACATTTTTGGAGGAAATATAGGAATTTTGTACGTGATTAAAATATCATAAATTTCTTTATGAGTTGAAATGTATTTTCGTACCGACGTGGAATAATGATGATTCTCAGGTTTATTTTCTCTTTTTAAAATTAATTCAAATTGATAATTATTTTGTTAACAACTTTTTGGAATATTAGGAAATTGGATTTCTGTTGAGTAAAATATATAATGCAGAGTAGAAGTGAATGATAGAAGAAATCGTGGAAGCTCGAAGATGACATGCTCCGATGAAGTGAATAGGAGGCATGTCGAAAATAAAGAATAACATCGTATGTTTGATTTGATTTCCGAATAAATATATAATTTTTATTATATTTTACGTAAGTTTTTCCCGTTGAACTACAACTAAGCGGAATAGTGGTATAGCGCCCTTCATGGCAGCCGGACGCGTCCTAACGCGTCCTCTAACCGCTTCGTATTTTTTTTAGTATTTTCAATAATTTCGAATTATTTTTAAAATAATAAATCAATATTTAAAATAAACTTAACAACCAGTAATCAGAACTTTATAGTAATTTGATTTGAATGAAGTGTGTTAAAAGTGAATAATCGAAAATTTTGCTAAAAAATATCGCGTTGAACTTAGGACGAGGATAGGTAACTGTACACCGATGTTTTCAACGGAATTCTCGGAAACTCTGAAGGCCCTAACAGGTTTTTTGCTAAGCCCAGGGTAATTTATTATCTCGACAATCGCTTTTTATTGCGGGCACAATGCACCACTAACTGACACAATAACCAGGAATAGGATTATATGAAGATGAATGATGGATTCGCCGAACGTCACAGCGGTGCTGCCAAGGTCTGTTATCTATGTGAGGATATTTTGTCAGCGCTTAATAAGCAGCAGACTCATGCCTGGATGGAAGATGAACCTCGTGCTGGCACTGTTGGTGGATGCGGTGGACTCTTTCGCTGCAGCAGCTGGTCCAGTTTTTTCACCACCTCTTTTTCAGTGATGGAATGAAAAAAAACTTGTTATATTTGTGAGAAATGTGTTAATCTTAACGGTGAATGTTGAAAAATAATTATTTGATTTTATAACTTAAGAATTTTAATTTATTGTGCTTTTTGCCCGATCTTGCTATTTGTTTTTGTTCGCTCTCTACAATGACGTGTGCATTACTTTTCAGCCTGCCCTCGTATGTACTTGTATAGGGTTATGATTTCTAAGTGTTCGCGGTAAAGTAGTGATATATTTTGCATTTGTGTTGTAGGCATACAGAAAATCTATTTTAACCTGATTGTCGATTTTTTTGAAGGTGTGTTAATTTTAATTTAAAAAAAAAATTGGTGCATTAAGTGATGATGCATTATTTGTATGGAAGCAATAAATTTGGCTGTCAGAGAGTGTAGTTAATAGTGCGAGATTGACGCCATCAAACTAACCCAAATGAAAAATGATCCTTTATGACTTAGATCAAGTACATTAGTTTAATGAAGGTTATTATAGAAAGGTTTTCTATAAATTCAACATATAAGTATATTGTACATGTAAGTTTGACTTTACATTGGTTTTTTAACTGCATATTTTCTTTAAGAATTTAATGGAAGTGTATAAAATTTTTCCTTTTTTGCACTTATTATTATGTTAGAATTGTTATATGATAATGTCATATACATATTACGTAAGTAGATTACGATTTTATGCGTTTTAATGTGATGGTTCTTAATTAATTTCTACTAAACATTTTATAAAAAAATACTGTTGCTATCCAATTGAATAGATAGAAAATTTTATAAAAAACTACCGTTGCTATCTAATTGCATAGATGGAACAATAATAAATTTGATTATGAAGCTGTTCATGAAACAGAAATTTTAAATAGTTCATGAAACAGGTTGACTCTAAAGAAAAAACCGGCGCAAATTTCATAATATCAGAGTTCACCATTCTGGAATGTTGAGTGGGACGCACTAACAGATTTTTGAAGTAAAAATAATTTTAGAAGCGCTAGTCGGATATAAAATAAGTGAAAGTAGATAAGATCCTATTTTCTCTTAATATTACTACATTTATCAATGTGGCATCATTTTATAAGCAAAAATTATCAGGCTGGTTAATTCCATATCAACTAATTACGATTAAGACCACCGATAAGTATATCCAACTTTTTTTTTCTTTTTCGAAATAACATCTTGATATTTGTTTCTCGGATCACTTTTCACTTTAACTTCAGATTTTTTCCTCCTCTATCGGCCACCAACATAATTCAAACTGTCCAAAACAATCTCATTACTTACGAGAATTTTTGCCACCATTCCTAATAATTAATAGTCACATTCTTCGGATGACAAAATTTATTTGATAAATATCCAAAACGAGTTCAAGTCAGGATATAAACGAGAGTTTTAAAAGTTTTTCACGATTTTCGTGAAAAAAAATCAAGAGAAAATATTTAAGGTTTTGCCAATATATCGTAACCGATATATCCACCCGTTTCTTATTTTGATTCATACGCTCTTAAGCAAGACACATATGAAACGAAGCCATTTGTTCTGTGTACATTGGTCTAAATAAGAGGAACACACACAACTGAGCCGATTCACGCACAATTATTCAACAAAAGTGTTTAAAAGTAAGTGTGTACAATTATGAAAGTAAACCAAATATTTAGGGTTCAATTGCTAGTTGTGAACGTTATCTTTTTTTTTCTTTGTCTTCTTCTGTTTCACGTTTCTTTTAGATTTTTTAGTATTTTCTTCTTCTTCAATGGTATGAAAACAATTTTATTTTATTTTTATATTTGACAAGGATTTATTTAAAATGAAGTAGTACTAAAGTAATACGGATGTAGGTTGTAGCTATATAAAATAGTCATTTTTACCATTTTGTACCAGTCACTAAAAACATTTAGAACGGATTTTGGATCGGTGGTCTCAAACCTGAGAATGAGCCGGCATTCCATTTGCGCAGTTATTTACCACATATAGACCGGCCGAGCCCAGCCGCGGCTTGGCTCGGAGGATTATGGACTAGCCGAAAATCAAGCCGAGCCTGTCGAGCCATGTCGAGTTTCGACTAAGCGTGGAGCCGTTCGGTTTGTGTATGTCCAGCTTTATAACAAAGAAGTTTTATTCTGAGGAATAAAGGCGGTGACTTCTAATTTCTTTGTATTCTCTGTTAGCAGAGGACTAATATGATTAATCGGCAAACATTTTAATTTCTTTACCAAACTACCTGCCAAAGTGAGAAACGTTTCACAATGTTATTTACGCGTAGCTCTATATGACATTTTGTTTATTACTCGCACGAAAATATGTGACGGCCTATTTGCAAACCTTATTCCCGGCCCGTATTTTGCTCCATAACAGCATGAAATAGTGTTTTAACTTTTAACACAACCAAATTTGTCATTCATTTCAATATATTTGCGATTTCCCTTGGTCAACGATAATTTTTTTTAAACTTTTATTCAAAAAATGATTGTAAATATTTCGTGTAATTCGTTTTATTGAGGTGACACACTACAATTTAACATTACACGTTACAAACTTAGTTTTTTATAGAAAAAAACTATTACTTATAATATAGACTATCATCCCTATTCCTGAAAATAAATCTGAGTTTCCCGTTACCTATGGCAAGTTAAGAATTGACTTATTCTAGCAAATGATTTTATGATAAACTAGCAGAAGTCCCTAGCGTTGTTTGAGCTTTACACAGAGTTTTTCGAAGTCAGATGTAGACAGCAATTATTTTCCTCACATTTTGAACAACAAGTGTGCAAAATTTCATCAAGAAGTATCAAAATCAATGATTTAGTTGATAGTCCGGTATTGCTAGAATTGATAAGCTTTCGGATTCCACAACGTAATACTTGAAATCAGGATTTATTTCAGTGCAGAAATTCGGAGACTAACTACCATATGTAGGTTCCTCTTTGCCCATAATACTAATGGAGGGAAACAATTATACCAAGTCACTCGACATCTTAAATTTATGTTTAAACAAAAATAAAATGTTATTAATGAAGCAATTCAGTTATGCACAATAAATAATATATATTTCTTAATATTCTCATGTAAAAGCCCCGAAAAAGGACGTTGATGAATAAATAAATAAAATTCTGATTTAAGGGTGAGAAAAAAGGATTAAGTGGTTTTTAGATTTCATAAAGAGCGTAACTTTTCTTTTGTTTTGAACGTCAAGCGTGCAAAATTTCATCAATTTCTGAACAAAACTGTAGATCTGAATAAAAAAATAATCATAATCTGCAAATATTATTTAATGTATACATTTTTTTATGTAAAAAGATTATTTTTTAAATATATTTTAAATGAATTTACACATTTCTTATTTAACATATTCTTTATTTTTTATGGGCCAAATCCTTTTCAGAAATTCTCGAAAATATTTGTTGAGTCTCAAATTCCCGACTCATCTTTCAAGCTAGCTCGTTAACCAAAAATCATAAAATTTGACAAGCATTGTTATTTTCGCGGTTGAATTGATATCGTTCACTCCTAAGTGTGTAAAAATAGCCTATTTCTTATCGTTCATATATCGATGATGAATGGATCCAGTTTCTGAATACATAATTCAGAAAACGTAAACGTAGGCGAGATTCTGCCTGAAATATTTTCTCGCTTATGCGGAGCTTGCCAACAAGCTAATCTTTTCACACGTATATACACACACACAAGTGTATTCATTTTTGCTATTTTCATTTAGAAAAATTTTGGATAGCGTTTATCCGAAATAATATTTTGATAATGTTTGGTGATGTTTCAATTTTCCACTGCCATAAATTTATTTATGGTCTGCTGCCAAACCTCAGCAATTATTATTTTCACTGTCAATTTTAATTGTCGCATTATCATAATGAAATATTTTGGTTGTGCTAATATTTCGACAAACGATTTTTTATCAGGACTGTAATATTTTGGGAATGTTTTATTTGTACCACAGTTCGATACAATGATAACTCATACTGTTAGCACTCATACCGTCGACAAACAATGTTCATTTTATAATACATGAAAGTCATGTACGAAAAGGCAAACTGATTATTACAGAAGTATATATGATATATACAGGTTGTATCGGCACGTACCCGACAAACTTTAACCAGCTATTCCTTAGCACATTTGGAGTAAAAAATCTCATGTGCACTTTGCTGTCCGGTAACGTTTTTTTTTAATAAAAAAATTATTATTCATATTTTCACCACATGTCACCACTGTTTTATCCTTTGTCAAAGTTTGAAAACCCATCTGACAATATTTTATTCGAATTCCAATGAATAATGCACGTGTGTAACAACAACGAAATGGCACGGCACCATTCGTCTCATTTTTAACTATTATTATTTAGTGTGTGCGAAAGAGCGAATACGCTTTTCGACATACTTGCTTATTCAACAGCTGTTGAACACGAAAAGCAAAGCCAATGACAGTGATGCAGTGTGGAAATTTTTAATTTTTTTGTTTTTAATTGAAAAAAAAATGCTACCGGACTGCAAAGTGCCCATAACATTTTTTACTCCAAATGTGCTGAGGAATAGCTGGTTAAAGTTTGTCGGGTTAGTGCCAATACACCCTGTATAATATAATATGCTAATAATATCCGTGATTTCTACCAAACCACGTAGGTATGCGATTTGTTTAAACAACATAAACATTCAAAAAGTGTTTATAAAACACTAAATTATAAACGTCACTCTTTCATTTTGAAAAGATGTTATGATTAATTATGGCAGAAAATTATTTGTTAGTTTACGTTGTTTTGCAAAGAAAACCATCGTCCTTTGTAAAAAATGTAAACACAAAAACTATTTTAAACTATTTCTAGCATCAAAAGAATTTTTACCTCTAACATTCGCAGACTGATGAAAAGCATTTTTTATAAGCAAAATTTTCTTATTTTTCCGCCGTGTCCTTGAAGGAGCCTTGGTATTTTGATGGATTCATGGAAAATCAAACCTTCCAATCCTGGCCTTTCTATTTATAATCGATTATTACCACTCCATAAGGAAATTAATAAATACACAAATCAAGTTTCATCATTATAAAGTATAATTTATTCCAACATCTGCAGAAATTCAAGCAACAAAATCTGTTTTTTTTTTTCATAGTAATATTATCACAGCTTCGTTATGTTGTTTTGTCCATAATAAAACGGTCTTACACTACACGAGGATGTAAACAAACATTTATTGAGATTTATTATTATAGACGATATGAAATTAAAAATGTTATTTATTTAATAAAATAAATATTATAAAAAAAAAAACATATAATAAAAGTCGATAAAGAACATTATTTTTTAATAGTAATATGAGTTATATAGTTGTGAATGGTAGAAGTCGGGAACGCCCCAAGAAGTCACGACACGATCAAGTGAAACAAAAAATTATAAAAAGTTTTGTTTCTTACAAATATTATTCCCACCTTAAAAATAGACCCGGTTTTAAGGAATACAAGATTTACTATATTACTATGTAATATCAAGAATACATAATTGAAATAAAAAAGTATATAAATCACAGCCAAAACAAAACTGAAAGATAATAAAGAAAATTGAAATAAAAAATACTTAAAAGGCAAGATTAAAATTACCATAAAATACCACAGATTATCTAAATTTCATAAATCTTAAAATTATTAAAAAAATATTAATAAAAGAAAAAAAGTATTTAAAAAACACACAAAGGAATAAAAAATGTTCCACTATCCGGGCATCTGTTTGAACCACGTTAAAAGTAAATTCAATTATGTTTGTTCACGCTAGAATTAAAACTGGCAACCTCTGTATTCAAAACGAAGCACGAAATGTTAGCTTATATGTAACAGTTTGATCGTAATTTTACATTGCAGGTTGCATAAGTACTATTACAAACAACGTGAACAGTTCAAAGAGTAATGACTAAAATTGTAACCATTGAAAGCGCGATATAAAGTGAGATTATTCACTTAAGCACGTCATGAATACATATTATTTGGCATTTGTGGCTACTGCAGCGACCACTCAGCAAGGTGCATGCTTTCAAAAGAGATTAATTGGATTTAACAACCGAATATAAAGTGACGATTGGCAATGGAGGACCATTTGAATTCGCGCTCGGTCGTCTGAGGTGATCAAGATACGTAATCCAACTCATTAACTTTGTGGTCCACAAACCAAGATAAGGTGGGGAATTAGGTACATCGAGTTATCGGTTAACTGTCCATTAAATATTACTAGTAGTTACTATCCGGCTTTGCCTGAGTTGGACTACGATAAAATATGAACGTTGCAAATGAGTCTTGTTTTCATGGTATAAATGATAACATTGCTCTAGATTGGGCATGGCAGGTGAATAATATGTCACGGTAAGCTTAAATTTATGCATTGAAAAAGCTGTGCAAATATTTCTTTTATAAAACAGTTAAAACAAGTAGTTAGGTAGATTTTAGTCGGTTTTCAGCCCGAATGTCGAGACTTTCTTTTAAATGTTAGTAACTATTGTTACTTTTCGACTCCGTTGATCATGATTAAAGCGACATTCTGCGTTGAAAATAGTCAGGTTACCCTAGAAAATCTGCACAAAAAGCTGTACAAATTAAATAGACGAGCTCGCCGTTATAAAACTTTTTACTTTGGAAAAATAAATAGATTTCCTGCTTTATATTTAAGGCAAAACAAGTAACACAGAACGAAGTCAGAAAATCTTTTTTTATGTCTGCTTCCATGTCTCTCAGAACAATGACTTTGAGAGAAGAATTAGTTATTTTTTCTACCGTGAAAAATCTACTAGTCTTTCTTCTTCTTATCTTACTCTTGCGAAACTTTAACCAACGCTGGTTGAGCTTTCGTTAAACGGTATGATCCTGAATTTTACTTAATAAAAAAAAATAAGATTGCCTAGTCAAAAAAATACTATTTCCGCCAATACGTCAATCACCCAAAAATCCTTAAACTACTCTGGTAACCCTTAGTTAGTCTTTTGATAATCTAATCATTTAAATTCAGCGGCAAAACCGATTGAGAATGTCAATAAATTTAACCTGTGAAATTTTAGGTTGTTGGATGATGAATGAACAAATTAGTAGCGCGAATAAAGCACACCAGAAAACCCTCGGTCTAAATAATAAAGCTTTTCCACTGAAACAATGTTATGATGAATATACGCTTATATTATATGGGAAAGTTTTATGCCCAATATTTTGTATTGCACAGAATGAGAACATTGAAACAAAACTCACTAAAATTTTAATTCGGTAATTGAAAAATGAGAGCATGCAATATATGAATATATATGAAGCATGAAGTATAAATACAAAAGTTTGTCCAGGATACTTTAAGCATGAATAACAAAAAATAAATTGAAATTCTTTGCGGAATGAAATGTGTTTAAAAAGAGGAGAAAATATGGAAATTGCTTTCTAGCTACATCACAAAATAATATTTTAAAGTTAAGATGACTTTTACAGACAGCAATTTCAATAGCAGAAAAACTTAATGAGATGGTCTGAAATAGTTATACTTCCACTTCTTCTTTATCCTGTAAAAAGCAACAAAACATTATATAGTTGCTAAATATTCAGTTGTCTTTCTGCCCCAATATTTTTCGACGATACATAAGTAGCCGAAAATATTATTCACGTGAAACCATTCTGTCTTTCAACTTACACTTCATCGCGAAGGCTTCAAACTGAGTTTTTGTAACTTCTTGTTTCTTGAGATAACTTAGGTAAATGAAAGGGAAGAGTTGGCAAACTTTTCTTTATCCCACAATGGCATTATTGAGTCATCTCAAAGCCATTATCTCAGACCCAATGTGTTATCAACTTCCAACATATTACGCAAGTTACGCCCCAGGTTACTGCGAACCATACCCCATAAACCTATCGTGGAAATGTGTCGATTTAATTATGACTGGAGCATTAATGTCGTATGCAGGCTCATTTGATGTGTTGGTTAAAGGAGACTGGCAAGTAGTCACGCATATTTCATTAGTTTGATAATCACAAACCAACTTGATTGAAAAACGAAAGATTCGAACATTGCCAAATCTAGTAATGTGTATTATCAGTTTACAGCTTTCATAAAACATGTTGAAAATATTTAAAATTAGTTGCTTCGATGCGATAGTTACTTTGCTTCGCTGGCTTTCTTTGACAATTTCACACGCAGAAAATGTTATAGTGGTTCTGATAAAATGCTCACATCGTTGTATTTCATTGAACAAAGAAGTTCCTTATATTTAATTTGAATAGGAATTTTTTTTCCATTTAGCCAAGTAGTGACTTTTCAAAATAAAGCATCAACTTTAACGAACTAAAGTGATAATTAACTAATGTGATCATTAACTAAAGCGATAATTAACTAAAGGGGTAGGAGGTTACACGGTGAATGACTATCACTGTGACCAGACTTGAACAGCTAGGTACTTTCTAACTTTCCTCTGCCCCATCTGTTTTAAAAATTGAAATAACGTTTATTTATATTTATAATAAAAACAATAAAGCTGTACCAAATATGTGTATTGCTTTTCAACACGGACTTAATAATCGCTTACTTTCAGTCATTTTTAACACGATTTTAAATGTGTAAACGACGTTATTTATTAAATGCTTTCATTTCTAGAACAAAAGTTAAGAAACAAGTTTAAGTACTGCGTTTATTCTTGTTTAACAGTAATTTAATAAGTTAGTAAAAAGTCTTCATTCTTACTTGTTATATGTTGTTCAATTCCTTTGAATGTTTGGTTGTTCATTTTAATATTATAGATTTTGTTTGAATAGCGTTCTGTTAAACAACACCTCTAGGGTAAAATATTAATTATACCTACGGTTACAAATAATATTAAGAAACGCAATTGTTATTTCAATATACACTAGAACAAGCTCTCTGTCGTATCATATTATTACATATGAAAATTTGCACTGTGTTACAGGGCGGGCCGTCAAACCTTTTTTTTGAATTTGGATACGTTGCCACATTTTAACACTGAAAAAGGAAAAAAAAAAATTTTCCAACTGCAAAGGGATATCTAAGAGAGTCCAAAATTTCATATTAAGACGACACGATACCCTAAAATAAATTGGAATCTTAATGACGTGAGTGAAAAAGCCATTCACAAAAATATGCGACGCGCTACCCTAGTGCATTGGACAGATCTACGGTCAAAATATGCGACGCGCTACCCTAGTGCATTGGACAGATCTACGGTCAAAATATGCGACGCGCTACCCTAGTGCATTGGACAGATCTACGGTCAAAATATGCGACGCGCTACCCTAGTGCATTGGACAGATCTACGGTCAAAATATGCGACGCGCTACCCTAGTGCATTGGACAGATCTACGGTCAAAATATGCGACGCGCTACCCTAGTGCATTGGACAGATCTACGGTCAAAATATGCGACGCGCTACCCTAGTGCATTGGACGGATCTACGGTCAAATTTTCCCTAGCAAATACTCTATGATAAATATGAGTTGAAAATTGATCATTATTTTGATTAATTCTGATTTCTGAACAAATATCTCAGGAAATTAAATAAAAAATAAAATCTGTTACTTACTGCTAATTTTATAAACGTTTTATAATTTTTTCAAACTGTTTTCCTTAAAATATTAAAATGGTAAGGTACTGTTTTTATTAATCATAAATATGAATAACTCACATCCGTGGGTAACGGTCTGAAAAAAAATTGTTCTTACGAATTCGGCGGAATTACAGACTATGATTTTTTACAGACCAAATTACTTATTTCAAACGTAACATTGTCGACAACCATCACATACATAAATACATATAATGGATTTCACTCTCTGTCTTTTTGAGTATGAATATTTTAAAAGGATTCCTTTTATACGCAACTAATGAAGAGAGTTTTTGAAAATTGCACAAAGTGAAATTATGCAGCCTGACACACTGACCTCTAAATACTTATCTACTCCTGTCCCCTTATACTCCTTTCCTTCCCAGCATTTCCTCTCCTTCCTTTCACACAGCTTTTCCAAAGATGACATAAGAAAAAATAGAAATTATTTTCCTCAGGGTCTCCATTGTAGAGTACACATGTTAAAAAACAACTACATATCAAACAAAAAGAACTCCATAAATGTTTGGCTTGACTGTCAGGAAAATCTTTCATACATTGGCGAACCACGTTAGAGCGTGCATTTAACAGTGGTTAAATGTACGGTAAGTGTACCTGGTGGTTATTTCCCACTTTTCTTCCCCTTTATAGAGTCTGGCAGTGCTGCCGCTGAATGCATCTGAACCTAATGCACTTACGTACTTATCTGTTTTTAAGTGCGAAGAGCCACTGAAGAGACGAACCGATTGAAGTGTATTGTGGGCGTGTCTGTTAACCAATAATATATATTTTCAAATTATTTGCTAATTTATTAATAATCTCTTCAAATTAATAGTTATCCGGTTAAAATGGGATAGCAGGCAATTAAATGATTAATTGATAGGTTTCGTAATAAACTATTAGTAAAATAACAATGAATTGTCACGATGTCGGAACACGTATTCATAAAAATCCTAACATTTTCACATTTCGTCATTAAAACAAGCGCAGATTCATGAACACATGTGTGCTAGATGTAAAATTGTATCAGGAAGTGGCCTGCAGTCCCGTTTTAATAGCTAACCAAAAAGTAAATACTAAAATAGTTTGATAATAAATCAGCAATACTCTTTTTCTACGTGCAGATTACGAATAACATGTAAATATTAAAAAAAATCTCTTACTAACTGCAAACAGAAAATGTTACTCGTACAGTGATGGAAGAGTTAGCTAGCAGAAGAGTTGAACCCAGATGCATTTGTCAACACTGTAATGACCCTACCCCCTTCCGCGTAAACGAATCGATTCTGCGTTCTTTACTTTGTGAAATCTAATGATTTCTACTGTCTGATTTGCAACGTCTCGCGTTACGTCAACCCTTCAATCTTATCGAATTAATATGTCACGTTGTGTCAATTTTTTGTTTCGACAGTGATTAATTCATTGAAGGATTTATTTTGTTGTTGTGGTAACTTTGGTTCTTTTAGATGAGGCGTGTTACATTCTGTATGGTTTTAAAATAAGATAATGACCGATTACCTTAATTTTAACTACCTTTTCCCTACCTTGTTTGCTCACCAAAACGTTTTGGGTTACTGCAGTCGTTGATGTGCTAATACAATGAGACAATTAAATACAAGTACATGAAATTCTCTATAGACAAATTCAATTCAAGATGCACAAGATTCTGGGTTAATAATTTGACTATGGATTGTTAATTTTGTGAGTTATTTCTATGAGTAGGTATTTTTAGGAATGGATAGAGACAAAACATGTGTTGCTTCGGTTGGTCTCCGTCCAAATCCCATCCGTCAACGTGGCCAGCTCGAGAGCAGCAAAGTGGTCCAATCCCAACACCTCCAGAAATTAATTGAATATCGCTCAGCGACAGGTGAAATAATGACATGTTTTGCCTCCTGCAGGAGGGTGATAAAGGCAGGATTCCTTTGAATTCCGATATGTGGGTCCTTGGTGGTAATTGTTTATGGTGATGTTGATGGTGATGATGATTGGTGAAGATTCATCTTATACCGTTAGGTACAAGGAGCTGCTCCGGTTCGCTGGGCATGATAGCCTGATGTTAGGAACCATTTAAGGTACGTGGGTGGCGTGAGGTTTAGATTGCTTCAACCTCCCCCAAATCAATGATGAGATAAGCTCTGTCAGCATGCCGAAAGTCAGGAGTCCACTCCACTAACCTCAAACATAAACATATACTGAAGTGGTTTGCATCAGCAATGTCAAGAGCTCGGGAGTCCCGTGAACACCCCTCTGGTTTACGCTTGTAAGAATAAGTTAGATTCAGCTTCAGTTTGTTCGCCTTCGCCTCTGCAGTCACGTTACTCCAAATAGCTCCTGGCTCCAGCCTATACAGTTTCTCGTTCCAGTAGAGGTAATGACACATGTTTATCATATGTGCAATACAGAACATACTTCAAGTCTTTCGTCCACACTCAAAATAGTCATATCAATATTTAATTTGGATGAAGGCATCCATCCGACATAACGAATGTTTCCGGGACGGGAGATCTTACTCCACTTTTAAGTCATGGTCACTCGCTCTATCGTTTGTTACCTTCCGTTCGCTTCAAATATCAAAGAATGTTAGAAAATGGTATCGTCGACTTCCGGCGCTAAGAATCAGGGATACAAGAATCATCAGGTCGCGATTCTGAAATCATCCGATCTCCGTCACCTCAAACGGTTTCAGTCAGAGTCAATTCTCAACCTAATTCTAGATGACTTCTCCTTCTATAGTGGAGTAAATATTTATCGGATGTGACAGGAAGGCTGTCAGAAAATCGTCGAAACAACTTCATATTCGTCACGATTAAAAGAATTATTAAATCATATTAAATTACGAAAAATAGTCTAACCCGTAACCCAACTAATGCCAATTGTTCAGTAATCTAAAGTGTTAAAACTAACCGCTCGTCATCCCTTTTTGTTTTGTAATGGTCAAGTCTCATAATTTATGGCCTCTTTTGTTAAAGGGTCCGGACTCCAACCATTAAATATTGTCACGAATTCTTCCGTTCAAGATTTTAACATATTATAACATCTTTACATAATACATATATTTAAGTAAACTTTTTTCTCAATCCCCGGGAAAAGTGATTTTATTTTATTTAAATACCCTAATTGCAAAACACAATTTAATTATTTTGTTTAACACGTATTAGAACGCATTTACCTCTTTAAGAAATCCACAGGAAATAAGGGTTAAAAATTAGTTTATAATAGGACTTACCAATTCATTATCTTAGTGCATTCCAAATAATTATAAGAAACAAACACATTCACATGCAGTAAAATACTCATGCTGTTAGAAAAACCACACTTTCTACACTAAATGATTTTAACCGCGTTCGTGTCGTGAGGATAAATTCTTTGTTGATGCGTCTCCTAGCTTTTACTGAACTCGACTATGCTGAAACGCTGACCGATCCTGATTATCCTTGACCGTCTCCCAAACCTTAATCCTCTGACTCTCTTGACTCTATTCTGCTTGACTCTATTTGACCGTCTCCCAACGCTTTCAAAAACTGACTCTCTTGACTCTATTCACGCGTCTCCCAAACTAGACTATCTTGACCGTCTCCCCGCGCTCCCCAATCTAGACTTCCGTCCAATCCTCACACTCCCCGGCTCCCTTCATCTCCCCCACCCCCTCGTCTCCTCCCCCAAATCAAATCCGCCCTTCGCCATTTACCAATTACTAATTTATGTTTCCAAATTCTGAAAATTTTGTATATTCAAGGACAGAATCGCACTTAAAAGGCCACATATATTATAAGCCCTAAAATCCGTCACATTAAATTCAACCGTCCCAAACCTAATAAATTGTTACTTCTTAAATAAAATATCAAATTCTTTGTCCCATGGAATGAAACTCGACCCCTTCAGTCCAGTAGCGTGTCGGCCCACCTCGCTAGTCATAATTATAATTCGTCCAAATCCTAAGCAAAATTACGTAACTATATTTCACGGCGTATTCCTTACTTAATAAGTCACTTAGTAGCATTGCTTAGCGCAGTATAATTGTTTCTTATTGATTTTGTTAGGGTTTTTTTCTATCCACACCAACCTGCCAAATTCGTTGCTACTGCACTGAACTAAATCTGAGAATTCAAAATACCATCACGGAGGTCTCTGATAAATGCAGTGCATGTTCCTAGTTTTTTCCTAGCATCATAAATTCAAGCACTTGTTTTAAAATAGCTTTAACTCCAACATCTGGTTAAGTCACTATTTCGTTAAATCAACTCAAAAATTCTTTCTCACGATAATAAATCAATAAGGTAGGTGTTGCCTACCTACTTCAAACTTTCCTCAATCCCTCTGATTGGTTGCATTTCATCCTTTGGCGTAGATAAAAAAAACGACACGCCCCGCTTCTCTCTATCTCCCAGTACCTTAACTAGATGTCACCTCTGATCACGTTTTGATTGGAGAAACCAGAATTAATTAATTCCTACAATAAACGGAAAAAAAATTATCCCAGGGCAAGTTCATCACAACACAGGTACCAACCAGTCATTTTTTCTTAATATTATATCCGTTATGAAACTGCGTATTCGCGATTGAATTTTTTTATTAAGTTCAAAATCATCTTTCTGATGATTTCAATCTAACATTTTCAAATAGCGAAATTCTTTCTTGAATTCATTGGCTTATCTCGGGCCTAGGATTCGATAGTTCTTAAAATGATCTTACAATATTGAATTTTTCATGCTTTAAACACTTTTTATAATTTTGAATAGCTCATTACGTATTTTCTGTAATCTATGTAAATCCTCAGCTAGATGTAAAGTCAAAAAACATTAAATTAATATTATATTTGCAGCAGGTTTCAGGACGATAGATTCTCGATAAGTATCGCCCTGAAAAACTATAGATTCCACCATTCAGAATCGAAAAGTATCTTGAAATAGCTCTTGCCGCATTCAGTTGTTGACAGATTGCATTACTTAGGTATACTTACAACATATCCCATTTTGGGATGCCATCGCCCCAATGACTACGGACAGTTGGGACTCTTGCGTGGTACTTGGTATATTATTTGATGACACCAGTTTTCACACTTCTAAAGATTTCCATTCGGTGACGAAGGCGAAGGTGCTTGTGCCGGGAAACCGGGAATAGAGAATTGGGAACAAGGGAAAAGGGGCTGTAGTGCTTGACGTCGAACAACTAGAGCTCTCACTGGTTATATTTACTGCGATACCATTCACTAGGTATAGGCTGAAGCTTTTGGAACAAAATGCCGAGGGTAAATTCAGCGAAACAAACGTTCAACAAACTAGGAAGATTTTCAACATAGTTTTTTATAATGTTCTTGTAATTCGTGCCTTTTATTATAAAAACGCGTAGACCCGGCAAATACGAGTAACAGCCAGATTTTACTATTTTACGGATCTGTGAAGCTAAAAGAATTTATTAAAAAAATATTCGGCGAGAAGAGATTGAAATCTCTTATCTACAACCAAAATAGATAACACATAGATAACACACTTACTAACTTACTTAAGATTATAGATAACACACTTACTAACAACAAACAAAAATATATATTTTACAATATGTAATATATATTTACAATCGGTCATTAACAAAACGACAAACAATTACACTAACTAATTCTACAATAAAACTAAAATTTCTACTTACAACCTATATGTTGTTGTAGTAAATAACATTTAACCGACTTGCCATCAGCCATTGTATAGGTTTCGCGTTCAGGGTTGCAGGTTCAGGCCATCTTTTAAGGAATAATCTCAATTAAAAACACTATTTACAGATATTACTGAAGTACCATTAATTGATAACCTAGTAATGCATATTATTACAAAATTATCACTAATTGCATGGAACAATTTTATGCTGGAAATTTTGGGCTCTATGTAATTATATTCGTTAATGGTACCAATTAATGAATGCGCTTACGGCAGTAAATCGATGTGGGATGCTCTGGTTACTCATCGGGTCTCGGCGTGATATTTTCATTAGGTCCTCATAGCGTGGTTCTATCTCTCCTGAGGTAGAGTAAATTTGCATTCAGCCTCGCCGCTATGATGGGTGATCGCCCATACCGCCGACAGCGGCTCATCTCGCGACTGCAGGCTCCTGTCTATCGGGCTTTCAGAATTAAAGTGCAGTCTCTCGGTCCAGCGTTCTCCCGCTTCCCCTCCTGTTTTTATCCCTTTCCTCTTTCATTTGTTTCTAAAAAGCATTACTTTTTTCTTTTAATGTATGTCATTTTTATATTAATAGCATGAGATGTTATTTCCAATCAAATATCAACAAGTGGTCACCTTTCATGTTTACCATATCATAATTAATTGGCTTCCTTCAGCTTTGAGGGTACCCATTATTTGAAAGAAACATTAAGACGGGACAGTACTCTAAAATAAATTCGGAATCTTAACGACGTAAGTGGAGAAGCAATGCATAAAAATATGTGACGCTCGGCTCTGTGTATTTGACAGACCTTCGGGGTGAATTTGCCTCAGCAAATTTCTAAAATAAAGTGAAAATTACGCAGCCCGGCGTAATGGATGGTCCTACGGTCGAATTACTAGTCCTGAATTTGATCTTTCCGTGGGGTTTACTTTAATTATTTCTGATAAATATATTACAAAATGTATACTAAAATCTCAGTTGTTTCTAGACAAATTCTTAGGAAAGTTAATACTTCATCGTCTATAAAAATAAAATCTAATAGTTGTAAAACGTTTTATATAAAATATTTTAAAGGATAGATACTGTTTTTATTTATCTAAAATAGATTATTGGAGTAATTATTCAGAACTTTTGAGAAATAATGACTAATAATAACAATTTATTTAAATAATTTATTATAAATTGGCCAAATAAGTAGGTAATTGAATCCTATTAAAAAGCAGCAAAAATGAATATACCAACATATGTGTATTACTACTTACACATTTTTATTTTTCTAAAGGTAATGAATAGGTACCGCTTCAGAAAGTAATGTCACATAACTGAAGTTAAAAATTCACTATTATTTTGTAATATTATTTTAAAAGAACCTTTGGGATGTAATCGTCAAGATAACGTAAAATGCGAAGGGAATTTTTAGAAGAGTTTCGCTTAGGGTGGTAATTGACACCAATTAAAATAAATCACTTAAGATCTATTGATAAGGTCTTCTTTTTTTATACAGGAAACGTTAATTTACGGGAAACACAATACTTTCGTGAATTGATGCCATCGTCTAATTGCGAATTTTCCAGCATGTAACCGGAATCTCAACATATAACACACCGAAACGAGAAAATTAATATTTCAAGGATCTTGACTATTTTCGAAATTTTTTATCAACTTTTAAGCAATTTTCTCTCAGATTGAGTTAAATTCATTTCATAGAATTTGATCCAATGACCAATAAAAAGTCATTCTTTAATATTTTGATTAAGTTTGCAGAAATCGGAAATTTCGTGTTCTCGGAATATCAATTAAGCCGACTTAATTCTCTCTAAAAGAAATTCAATATTGAATTTGTTCACAGACAAAAGCTTTATTCAGAATTTACAATTAAATTCTTGCAAGCCATTTAACATTTCTACAAAAATATTATTTTGCATTTCACTAGGAAAAGAGTTAAATGGAGGATGTCTAATGTATTTAAGATATTATTTTGCCCAACAGAGAGAATAATACTCACTTTAAATGTTTCAATATAACATTATTTTTCCTCAAAAAAGGATCAACGTCCCCTCAAAGTGTAGATAAACGGCCATCTACCTTCTTATCTAAATGGAATCCTTGGTTTTGTTCGCTTGTATTCGCCACTTAATCCAATCCTACCGGAAAACTCAATTCTCGCTTCCACCAGATGATGTAATTTAGATTCAAATTGGTCGCAGTGGAGATTGGAGCTTATTGTTAGATTCTGGCCATCATGTGATTTGTGGAAGTAGGTACTGCGTTTCTTGGCGCGGCGATCACCTGATGTAGCCGGTATCTCCAATTTGTAACACCGGATCATGATTTCAATAGCCGGTGTGGAAATTGCCACATGCCTCGCCCCAGGGATTTCCGAAACGCAACAAGACATCACAGATTTGACAATGGTGTCGGGGAACGTCATTTGTATTCAGCGCCGGTGGCCCGGCGCCGAGCCAAGGCCGGAGCTAGGTAATTGGAACCGTGTTGCATGATAAAATACAAATATTTCAACCGCATTAATAACATATTAATGGAAAAAAAATCCCAAAAGGAATGGTCCAACTTTCAAAAAGTTATGGGATATTATCTTCCACGATTGTTTTTTTGTCCAACTTATTCAACATTACCTACAAAAGTTAATACTATTGGTAAGTATGAACGAATTAAAAAATGTATATTAATTATGTAATCACACTAGAATTTTAATTCTAGTGTGATTTATTAGAGAGATTTATCTCTGCACTGTTAATAGAAATAAAACACAACTCGATTACGAAGTAATGAGACAAGTCAAATATACAAAACGTTAACTTTTTTGATAGTGTTCAATTCATCAGTAAATTTCATCTTCTTAGATACACGGCCTCCGTGGTCGAGATGTAAGGCTCTCAACTAGCAAACTGGAGGTCGCGGGTTCAAATCCCGGTGTACGCAAGGAAATTTTATCTGATCAATTTGTGTTATTTCACAAATTACTCATTTAAAATCATATATAGTATTATTTCCCGGACGTTCGTGAGTGGAAAATATTCTCAGTATTGCCCTGGTGTAAGATCACCATTCAGATTTGAAACGTTGCTTGAAACGGCTTTGGCCGTCTTGGCGGTGATTAGATCTGAATAGCTGGGTCTGAATAGCCATCACACCCCACCTTCCTCCTACCCCATCTCCTTCCCTTCTACACTACCTACAGTCTCACAACATATATATATTATACATTTTTCAAAGAATGGTTACATTTAACCTACTGTTTTTCTTTCACTTTCCTACTCTTTTTTTCCCTACGAAATAGAAATGCATGTAGGTACTTTATATTTATTTATTGTTTTTTGGAACATTTGTATTTAATTTACATGATAAAGATTAATAAATGAAAAAGTTAATTTTATAACTTTATCATGTTACTGTAAATCTTGTAACTTTAATCTTAAAAAGTTATAAGATTAACATTGTGAAGAGCGTAAATGTTAGTTATCCACTTTAAATTGTTAACATAATGCACAGTTTACGATATATTTATCATTAAGTAGATATGTTGGCAATTATTATAAATAATACTAAACAATTTACGATACTAACATTATGATGTGCGATCAGTGTTGCTTTTATGTGAATTTTAGTTTAAAGCGATGGTAGGGGAAAAATCTGAAAAAATTTTAAATGGTGGGCAATTTTTTTTTCTTATATTAATTTTTCTGTGTGAAATTTGTCCGGTTTGCACCCCCTTCAGTTCTCGCGCCCGGGCGCAGCATCGCGATTGTCTACCCAGTTCGGCTCTGTACCGTACCGTACATACACCTCGCCGACTCACCACGTTGGATGCGCTATAATATTATACAGGCCTACCTTGAAGCTAACACTATCGGAGATGATAACCTTTTTCGTGTGTAAAGTTTGGGGAGTGTAGGTTGCTATTAGTGTCATAACTTAATTTATTATAACTTTGATCCGTATTCCTTTTTGGGAAAACGCCCGTGGAAATGCTTTTTAACTTTCCCACGCAATTCCTTGACTCTCGGGGACTATCTATCTATTTCTAAAATATCTCATTACGTTTAACAACATCTCAACCTAGTGGATTGTTATTTTCCTGGTACTTTTTACACTTTTTTTGTCTTTTGAAAGAGTAATTAGTAAATCCTGCAACTGTCATTAATTTATTTTTCTTTATTTGGTTATTGATTCGAAATTTGCTCGTAGGTACTGAGTAAGAGTATTTTAAAATTCTAACGTTTTATCGTAGATCTAAGCTATAAATCGCAACAACCCTTGAGATGATTTTGTACAAAAACGGCACTATACAAATCATCCACATATTATTTTAATTTTATACCTGAAAATGCTGTTTTGCTAAACTAATAAAAATGTATTTTTTTACGGATTTCCATATTTTAAACAATATTTTACATCCATCAAATTTATTATGGTGATCATGGCTGGCTGAATTACTTATACAGTACGTACCAATACGTTTATACGACCTACACGGACCTTAGGCTAACCTAAGGATGTGTAATAAATTGCAAAATCACCATGATATAGTCTATATTGTGGTGAAAACATTATATTATAACCTTATATGTTCTGGGAATGAAATATCGTATTTTGACAAGGATAAATGAATGGGCCTCAACGAGCTATCTCTTGGTCTACTGATCCACGTATTTTCAGCATAGTATAATTAAGTTTATGGGATGCAAATGAGATACATACCTCATCATCGTGTAACTCTAATGGAATGATTGATATGCAGTTTCAAGTACGATGAAATAATGCCGAATGCCTTTGATATACCTCTCCATTCAGAAGTACGTTATTAGTCATTGTACTGTCAGTTTTATGGAATTTCTCCATATAATCCCGCCAAACTATTTCTGCGGAAATCTGAGTAAAATCGGCAAATCCATTAAGCTTAATTTGAGCCTCGGAATAGAATGTGTGTTTGAGAGTAGGACTACCTTAATGGATAACTGGAGAGATTAATGCGAATTAATATGGATAGTTCCGCTTGAACATAGCGTGATGGAATTTTTCATCCCCTGAACATATATCTTTGTATTTTTAGATTATAGTAAATATTTGTCACTAAAAAGCTTAATAGTTAATACAACTCACTTTATATCTGGTATTATACATTTTCTGTGTCCAGTTATATCGCATCATTCAACGCTTTATCGCGGAAGTTTTTTTTCACGCCGTCTCAGAATCTCGTAGATAGAAGTTAGTGGGAGCGCAGCACTCTTGAGCGGAGAATGTTGCTAGGTTAAGCAGCAGATGGGAAGGAGAATTTAAAGAATTACCATACAATTCAGACACAGTTTAATAATCGTATTTAATAACGTTTGGTTTGCGTTGTCTCTGACCAGAGCGTCAATAAGGCCTGCCACTACAAAGTAATGCTAAATCATGGGTTTTTGGTTTTTACATTTGATCGCCTGAAAATACTGTTGATGGTTTAATCAAATACCGCGAAAAGAACATCCCTCATCTTGACCTTTAAAGCAACAAATTTTCAAGATTTTTTAAAATCGCAGAAAAAAAATCAATCTTGCAAAAACCGCTTTAAAGTTCAAAATTTTAATTTACAATATGATCCACAACAACACTAACATAATGTGGCAAATTAAGTTTTTTTGGAAAATGATCAAATATTTATCTCTTCTTACTTTGCAAAATAAAATAAAACAGACTTTTTGCTATGTTTTTTTCGAGCGTAAATCATAATAGGCGGCTGGTGTTAAGCGGGAATAAAAACCTTCTCGTCATCTACATTAGGAGTATTATTGTTAGCCGTCCGATTCCAAATGTTACATGACATGGTGCATCGCCTTAAGAGGAAGCTACAAGCCAAAAATATGTATATTTTTGGTATGCCTTATACATACATTGTAGGTAATAGGCATTAAAATCACTTGACAAACGGAGTCTAGAAACATTCGATTTCAAGCACAAAACTGGTTCTTAGTTATAAAGATTAATCAAAATAGTGATTTAGCCTTAAGCTTGGCCTTAAAAGTAAATGCAAATTATAGTCTGATCAATATCATCTTCATGAATTAAACGCTGCCATTTTAAAATAATATACATAAATAATCGAATACCCTAGTTATCAAATAGAGGTCAACCAGCTGTTAGTAAATTTAAGATCGTGATACACGTTTTCTATGATTATAATCTAACAAAACCAAACCCTATTAAACCTAACACTGTTTAAGCTTTGAATCTGGTGCCTTTTTCTTGGTCAATCTTAATTTTGATTTCGAAATAAAGGCCCATCGAACCAAAACCTCCTAGATCACAAGGCCGGGACACTGAATCAAATCAGCCTCCTAACTCGTATGGGAACCTCCAAAATATGTGGTTTTTTTATTTAACTAAAACATTTTAATACATAAGAAAACATTGAAAAAAAAACGTTTTTTTTCTAAAATCGCATACAAATTAGGAGGCTGCTTTGAATGAGTATACCGGCCTTGTGATCTAGGAGGTTTTGGTCGAACCCTGGGATTTTCACAGGCGAATCGGTTTCGGACGTGTGTCATGTGGGTTTTAGCCATACCTAGTGGATGGATACCTATTCGTTTTACAATCGGAGTCCGAAAATGTTTTCAATGTAAAATTTGTTCGGGAGCGGTACAATTATTCATGTTTTAAGAAAGGATTGAGTGGAGAAGGCGTGAATTGGGGGTTGGAAAAAGTCGATTTTACAACATGTTATTCTTTGGCGGCGACAAATGACTTACGTACAATTTTTCTTTCCTTGTATTTGTGGATCCAAAAGTTTCTTTTAGATCGTTTTTTATGCTTGTAATGAGAATAAAGAAGAACATTGTTTTCAATGCTAGAGTCACTTGACATTGTATTAACTTAAAAAATAACGTATAATGATAATAATAAAATGAAGAACTCAATTTTTCAGGCATTGAACAAATGAGTTTTTCTAATATATCGGTTGAATTGTTAACCAAAATTATTAAAAATACTCATAATTGGAAAGCCACGGGTTGCGATTGGATACATAATTTTTGGTACAAACGTCTGACTACTTTACATCCTCTTTTGGCAAAAAATCTTTCAAAATTTGTCAGTCAACCACAAAATTTTCCAAATTTTCTAACTAAGGGCATTACTTATATGTTACCCAAAAGCGAAAATATTAATAATCCCTCTCAGTACAGACCCATTACATGTTTACCGACAATATACAAAATTTTGACCTCTTGTTTAACAGATTTAATATATACTCATTTAGATGAAAAAAATATTTTATCTGAACAACAAAAAGGTTGTCGCAGAAAACATATGGGATGTAAAGAACAATTAGTTATTGATTCTGTAATTCTAAAACAGATTCAAACTCGAAAACGTAATTTACATACTTGCTATATAGACTACCAAAAGGCTTTCGATAGTGTCCCGCACTCGTGGCTATATATATAAAATTAACCCCATTATTATTAGCTTTTTGGAAAATATTATGTCCTTTTGGAATACCAATTTACTTATCAATTTAAAAGGTAAGAAAATCGTAATACCTAATATAATAATAATAATTAAAAGAGGAATTTTTCAAGGAGACTCATTGAGTCCTCTTTGGTTTTGTTTAGCATTGAATCCTCTATCTAAAATGTTAATTAAAAGCAAGTTTGGAATAAAAGTTAAGGGTAATACAAGGGAGAGTAGTACAATTTCGCATTTATTATATATGGATGACATAAAATTATTTTCGAATTCTGAACAAAATTTAGAGAAAATGATCGAGGTAGTTAAAAACTTTTCAGATGATATCAAAATGACTTTTGGTTTAGATAAATGTAGAACGATCCATATAGAGAAAGGCAAAATTGTAGATGGGGACGAGAGTATATTTAGAAATTTTCAAATTACTAGTATGAAAAGGGATGAGGTTTATAAGTATTTAGGATACCCACAATCAAATAGATTAGACCATAGTAGTATTAAAAATGATATTAGGATTAAATTTCACAATAGGATCAGGAAAATTTTAAAATGCAATCTATCTGCTAAAAATTTAGTAAAAGCAATAAATACTTGGGCAATACCTCTATTAACGTACTCATTTGGCATAATTAAATGGTCTGATACAGATTTAGATAACTTAGAAAGATTAATTAGAACTACGCTAACAAAGTTTAATTGCCATCATCCAAATTCAGCTATAGAACGAGTTAATTTACCTAGAAATTTAGTAGGTAGAGGTATAGTCAAAATAACTTCTTTGAAACATAATCAGGTAGAAATGCTAAGAACTTTTTTCCATAGGAAAGCTCATAGCTCAGAAATGCACAAAAAAGACTGCCGTAATATAGTACCATACTATGAATACGAACCAAATTTATTTTTAGAAAACGAATTTTATAAAATATATTATGATAAAACTATACTAACAGACCGAGCGATTAGTCATAATAGACCCGATATAGTTTTACATGACAAAATTAAAAAAATAACTTATATCATTGATGTCGCTATTCCAAATTCCTGTAACATTCAAAAATCTGTTAATGAAAAAATTAGAAAATACACAGATTTAGGAAACGAAATAAAAAAAATTTGGCATTCTCAGACTATAAAAATATTACCATTCGTTATTTCGGCTACTGGCATTATACCTAGCTCTCTCATTAAAAATTTAGGCGTATTAGATCTATCAAAAAATTTATATATAAAGATGCAAAAGTCGGTCATATTGAATACATGTAGGATAACGAAAGATTTTTTAAATATTTATGTTGAGGGATCAGTAGGATTTATAGGCCCTGTTAGAAGTACTACCGAGCCGAACCCTCTGATATGAAAATATCTGGAGACGGTGAATTTTTTTTTCCCATTTGATCTCTGGTGATTTGACGTGTTGTTGTTCTTGTATTGTTTTGTATTTATTTTGCTTATATAATGCACTTACATAATGTTGATTGACTAGATGATCATTTGTGGAAAAGTGAGTGGAAGGGTTAAGTTTTTCCTTTGGGGAAGATTTAACCCGGACAACTAAATCGGAAGTTTAAAAAAAAAAAAAAAAAAAATTAAAATACATATAATATTCAAAAACCTGTTTCTGAAAAATTAATCAAATAAACATTTTTAGGAAATGACATTAAAAGAATTTGGCACTCTCAGACTATAGAAATATTAACATTTGTTATTTCGGCTACTGGCATTATACCTAGCTCTCTCATTCAAAATTTAGGCGAATTAGATCTGTCAAAGAATTTATACATAAAAAATTAAAAAATCAGTCATTTTTAATACATGTAGGATTACGCAATCGATCGTTATTTCGTTTTCTATCATAACACTAAAACACATTTCATTCATACAAAATACATATTTTTTCATTAAACATATTAAAACCTAACACTAATAATCAATAGCTTATAGTTTATCTGCAGCTAAAGCTACCGAGGTGTCACCTAGGAAGCCTTAATTTTTCAAATTATTATTAAACGTACAAATAGTAGACGGTATATACTAATAGATACTAATAGTAGTAAACGGTAGTTGATTAATGGGTTAGTCAGTAATGTGAAATTAATATTCCTGCGTAATAAAGCGAAAAATACTTGCAGTTTTTCGTGGGTTATGTGTCAATGTTGCGAAGTCCAAATATTAATACGTAGGTAATAGAATATTTTTTGTAATATATTATAATACATTATTTAAATGCAAAAATCAGTCATTTTAAATACACTTAGGATTACGAAAGATTTTTTAAATATTTATGTTTAGGGATCAGTAGGATTTAAAGGTCCAGTTAGGAGTTCTACCGAGCCGAACCCTTTGATATGAAAATATCTGGAGTCAGTGAATTATTTTCCCATTTGATCTCTGGTGAGTTGACGTGTGTTCTTGTATTGTTTTGTATTTATTATGCTTATTTAATGCACTTGCATAATGTGGATTAGATGATCATTTGTGGAAAAGTTCGTGAAAGGGTTTAGTTTTTCCTATGGGGAAGATTTGACCCGGACATAAAGTTGGAGAATTCATATTAAATTCTTCTTGCACGAGAGAAAATGATGAACTACAGTGTAATTCGGGTAGCGCCCGCGCCGTGTACGGAAACAAGTATTAGAGTACCTAGTACTTGTGGTTGTAATCGCTTAGCTTGTAAATATCTCTGTATGCGACCAGAAGCGGCCCGTGCATTTTATTTTTTTAAATAATAATATATGGATGATTTTTATAGCGCCGTTTTTGTGCAAAATCACCTGAAGGGCGCTGACAAATGTACCTAGTGTGTAATTTAGGTTAAGCAAATTAATTAATGGGGGTACCTCCTGAAATTCGTTCCATCTACTAAGTTATATGTGTAAGCTAATTGATTAAATAATAGAATACATTCAACAAATCCATCAAAGTGATGTAAAATTCACTCGCCGTCAAGGCGTTTCGATAATGCACGGGTGAGTTGTATATCTTCACTGCTCTAACACGTGATTTGACGTTAAGAGTGTAATCTGTCTAACTTATGTCACCGTTTTGGCTAGGTCAAGTTGTCTCTATACCGCCCGATGCTGTTTCAGATGTATGGTAAGGCTCTGTGCATATCGGGGTGTGCACGGCCCGCTTGCTCTTTTACGCGAGTATTGTACTAGAATATAGCTCAAATAATGACCTGGCGGGAATTACGACAAAAACTGAAAACAAGCAGTGCAATGCACAAATGCACTTACCAAAGAATCGCCTCTGCCTTAGACAACTGTTTATTACACTAAATTATTTTAATTTGTTAACTCGGATCTATAGTAAGCTAGCTCATTCGAAAGCTAAGGAAAAACGACAATTAAAAAGTTTGGTTGCGAAACCCGTAGGCGTCTCAGTTAACCCAATGGTGGCTGAATTTTCATCTCAATGATTGTAAAGAAAATTAAAAAAGAAGAAGAAATTACCAACAAACTAATTTCACAACTTTCAGATGCAATTTAACATCTCCACAAGAAAGATAAACAGTCCGAGAAATAAAGAGAACATAAAAGTAAATGTTCACGTCTGTTTAAAGTAACGGTTGGGGCTATTTGTATCGTTTCTTCTTGCTTCGGGCTGTATTCATTCATGGTGTAAGATAGTTAATTAAAATTCAATTAATGAATATTAATTAATTCAGAGAGTAAGTAAATGGTAGTCCCTTTCAAACCTTAAAAAATATTTGTGAGTCCCAAATACTCCTAACAATCTGGAGCCAGGGAGACTATTGCATCCCCGATTGGGGTATTTTGTGAAGCTGATGGTAGTGGGGATGGGAAAGAGATATGGAAGGGATGGTGGGGAAGTACCTGGCCATTCAGATCTGATCTCCAAACATGGCTAAAGCCATTTCAACCAACGTTTCAATTCTGAATAGTGGTCTTACACCAGGGCGATACGGAGAGTATCTTCCACTAAGGAACGTACCGCAAATATACCTGATATAATGTTAATGATTAAATTGATTAAATTAGAATTTACTACAGCCCACACTGGGATTCGATCCCGCTACCTTCTCATCCTTACCCCTCAACCACGGACGGGTCAAAGACTGTTTGTTACAATCGCTAAAATCTTGTTTTGTTTTTAATTCAAATATATTAAGACATTATTTTTTTGTAAAGTGTTGATATATAAGTTTACTGCTATCTTTAAATATCTAACCGTAAAAATCCGTTATTGTATAAAAGCGAAGAATCTAGATAAAATGAGCTGATGACATAAAGAGAACTGGATATATTTGAGGGAAACAATGACAAAAGCAGTACAGTCAGAAGGCTTATGGAAAAGAATATAACGAATATATATACAACAATACGAATATACACATTACTAACGTGTTTAAATCAGCTCCTGCTAAAATATTAAAAAAATAACTAATTTAAATAGATCCTGATCATAAGTAATACGTTACTCTAGTGCTAATTTAGTAACAGGGCAGTGAAAGTAGTGCATTACTCCACATACGTGTTGTGTTAACTCAAAACCTAAGTTTATTAAAAATAATCCGCCATTACCGCTATTTGGTACCTAATTCCACCGAGCGCGACTTACTACTCTAGTGTGACTGTGTGTGTGTCCGTGCTAGCCGTCAGCGCAAGTACTCACTCCTTCCCGCCGACACAAGTCAGGGCAGCTAAACCTATCTCGCCAGCTACTTTATCATGGACTCCTGCGATACATATTCATTCATCACATAAGCAAACAATATTATACGTGATTTAAATACGACCATCATGGATCCCACTAATAAATTTACTAAAGAACAAATGGCTAAATTAACGCCTCAACTCTCAGTGCTATTAGGCAATATTAGTTTGGTTTCCACAAAAGTTGGTTTTCTTGAAGGTGAATTGAATGCCTACAGGAACATTTCACCTAATCATTCCAAAAATTTGTCAACTACCTACGTCGAAGCGGAACAACTAACAGGAATTTGCGAAACTTTGAACGAAATGGACGAGAGAAAATCGCGATCTAAAAATGTAATAATGTTCAATGTTCCTGAAAGCTCGGGCAATTCTCAAACTGCAACAATGAGCGAAGATCTGAATAATGTCAAGAATATTCTTAACAATGTTGATAATGTAGATACCTCGCTAATTAAAGTGTATCGATTGGGTAAGAAGGACACTAATAAAACACGCCCCATCAAGGTCGAACTGTCCGATAAATATCAAACCAGAACTGTTCTACAGAAAAAAGGAATACCGTATGGGAATGTAATTATCAAGACCAAGAACGACTTAACAATGCTTCAACGGCAAGAAGTACAAAACTTGTGGAAGGAGCTGGAGGATCGAAAAAGCAAGGGAGAAAATAATTTAACCATCAAATATATCAACAAGAGACCCAAAATTATAACAAATATACCAAAAAACTTATAACCGCGCCACGTTACATCTTCTACCAGAACGTCAGGGGACTACGGACTAAACTCAGTGACTTTAGAACTAATGCACCCACCATCACACAGGACATCATCATACTCTCTGAGACCTGGCTGAAACCATCGATATACTCAGCGGAGCTCGGTCTACCTAACCACAGTATCTACCGAGTTGACCGTAATCGGAACACCAGCTCCAAATCAAGAGGAGGAGGCGTCCTGATAGCAGTAAATAAAAAAAATTTCATCGAAATTATTAAAAAACAAAAACAATGATGTTGAGCAAATTTTTGTAATGTTAAACGATAAATCCAAAAAAAACTATCATCGGATGTGTATATATTCCACCAAATTCTAATATAATAATGTATAAAAATCATTGTGAAGATGTCGAGCTACTCAAATCTAACCACCCTAATCACAATATTATTATTTGCGGTGATTATAACCTACCTAATTGTAAATTTAATGATTTGGATTACTTACCATTAACGGCGTGCGAGAGAGAAATCTTAGACATGTCGAACTATTTAGGTCTATTTCAATGTAACAATGTGCCGAATTGTAGTAATCGGACACTTTATTTAATTTTCTCTACTGATGAGGATATAAAAGTCTATGAGTCAGCCGAATCCTTTGACCCAATTGATAATCACCACCCTCCACTAACAATACTATTACCTATTACAATAGAGTGTGACCCCCTAATTAAAAATTGTAGTCGTAATTTCATTAATGCTAATTATCAGGACATTAATCATGCACTTAACAAAGTAAATTGGTCTGTTCTCAAGGAAGGTGATCTCAACTATAGCGTAGAACTATTTTACTCTCAACTGAATAGTATCATTTCCGACACAATTCCTCTAATTCATCATAAAGTACGAAAGTATCCGATATGGTTCAGCAAAGAATTAATTCAGTTAATTGTTATTAAAAAAGAAACACATAAAAAATATAAAGAACACAGAACAATTCCCAACTATATGGCATTCAACAATATTAGAAGTGCAAAAAAATGACAAAAAGATGTTATAAAAATTACATTAATTCTGTTGAGAACACGATACTTCATGATGTAAAATACTTTTGGAAATACACAAAATCAATGAAAAACAATGATGCTGGTATTTCTGGTAATATACGTTACAGACAAAATAGCTCCAGTAAAATTTATGAAATTGTTAACATGTTTGCTGATTACTTTAAGGACGTGTATGAACCTGATATTCCAGATGACTTAATTCCTTACTTCAATACGGATTTAAATTTACACTTATCGCAAATACACATTGAT